>NW_019154180.1:2874144-3052893 GCF_002288905.1 Enhydra lutris kenyoni | reverse complement strand
TCGCCGGGCCCGAGATTCAATCTAGCGGGGCGCGGGCGGCATCGGGCGCCCACGGTCTGCAAGCGGCGGCCGGAGCAGGGGCCTGCGGCCCGCGCCCCCCGCCCCGGCCCGGCTCGCCCGCTGCTCCGGCGGCGGTGGCGGTTGCGGCGGCGGCGGCGACGACGACGAAGGCGACGGCGGCGAGGATGGCCCGGGCGCGCTCGCCCCTCCTTCCCGGCGGCGGCGGCTCTAGCCGCTCTCTGGGCCCCAGCGGGCTCAGCGACTCGCCACCGCGCTCCGACCGTCCCTCTCTTCCCCGGTCCGCTCGGCTGCTGCTTAAGAACCGACTCCAGGGTGATGTCACTGTCGCCCCACCCCCACGACCGGGCTGGTCCCCCTCCCCCTCGTCCCGCCCTCCTCGTCACTCCGCCCACCCCCTCCTTCCCTCCTCCCGAGGAGGAGACGCCACTCCAGCGGGCAGCAGAATGGCTGCTACCTGGGGCGCCGGCCGGTGCCACCTCCCCAGAGACCGCGCCGCGCCTGACCGCAGCTTCACCTGGGCCTGGCCGCTGCCGAGACCGCTCCTCCTGACCTGCCCTTCATGGTTCTAGCAAAGCCACTGCCCTGGCTGCCTTCCAGCTAGCCTCGGCCCCCAGCGTCTTCTCTGTCCTTCCAGTCCCTGCCGTCTCCCTGAGCCTTCTCCCGACTCCCAGCGAGGTCCTGGGCCAGTGTTGGGTACCAAGGCCTACAGCTTCCCGGCTCCCTGCGCCAAAGGGGCAGGGACTGCGCTCAGCTGGCAGGCATAGGAGAGGCTGAACCTCCAGGTGTGCTGGGGGTGGGAGGGGGATTTTGCCAAAGGCACCCCCCTGCCTCCTCCTGGCATTCCGCGAAGGAACCCTGGAAGCTGGAGGTCGGGGGCCCAGCCCTTGGGGTGACAGGTCTCAGTGGATCTCCTTGGTGGCCAGAGACAAGCCTGCCTGGCAAAGCTACACTTGGTCCCCAAGGAGGAGTGGTAGGGACCCTTGCCGGCTCCAGTCTCCTACCAGACTTGGAGATACTGGCACCACCAGGGGAAGGCTGCCCCCTGGTGCCGGTCAGGGGCACAGACCCTCCCCCTAAGGCCTCAGCGGGGAGGCCCCAGCTTCCCACCTGCGGAGTTTCTCTCCCCAGGGCCGGTCCGGCCTCCCTAGCACTGGTGCTCAGCGGCTTCCCCACCAGCAACACAGGAGAGCCAAGAGTAGCCAGGGATGGGGAAGGAAGGGGTCACTGTCCTGGTGTGGATGTGAAGTGAGCCCCCAACCCCCAAGCAGTCCCAGACTTTGATCACCAGGCTGTTGTCCCCAGATGGCTCATCGCGTTAAGCTAAACCCTCAGCCATCCGGCGGCTTTAGGAAGAAAAGCAATTCTGGCTCGAGCCAGATTGAGCCTGCTGGGTGAGGGAGGGGCAGCATCTCCACCCAGGACTGTTGGAGGAGGCCCTGGGGACCTTTGTGGGAGACCCGCAGGGTGGCCGGGGCTTAAGTTGTGTAGGGACGCAGGGGGCTTGGGGACCCTCAGGGTGGCAGGGCTGCACTGTTCCTCAGAAGACTCTAACTAGAGTTTTCTCTGGCCCAGTCTCAGAGTGAGGCTGGTCTGGAGACAGGCCACAGAGAAGTACGTGATCCCTAGATGGCCTGAAGAAGGGGGGGCACCTGGGGAGCAAGGACAAAGGGGAACCGCACTGAACCGCAGAGGGGAACCTCTGCACATCGTGAGGAAGAGGAGCCCAGGAAGTACGCTGAGGGTCTGGTTCCCGGTCGAGGCGGGTGGGGGGGGGGGCGGTCGGGGGGGGGACACACAGGGCCCTGAGGAGCGGGAAGCGGGGGAAGTGAGGACGTCGCCGGTGCCGGCGACGCTTTTGAGACTTTAAGATCTTGCTCGTCGAAGGAGCACGGTGGGGAGCGAGGGGGCGGCTGGAGAAGGACGAGGGCAGGCGGGGGCACTTTCGGGAAGTGGATTAATTGCAGGGAGCGCCGAGGGAGAAAAGGGCCTTCGGGAGCCAAGGGTGGGGACTCTTCTTTCCCCTGGGAGGGGAGGCAGGTTCAAAGGCCGGTGGCAGAACTGTGAAGGAGCTGCCCCTGCAGGGAGGCTACTGCTGCCTCTGTGGGGTCAGAGGCTGCTGGGACTGGGGGTGGCTGGGCTGGAGGCTGAGAATGGCCTGTGTGAGCTCCAGGACTCCTAGGACCGAGGCCCCCGCCGCTCCAGGGGGGCCTTCACGGGTGTCTCTAGACACATATAGGCCTCCATATCTGGTGGGTACAATAGGCCCCCAGACCAGACTTGGCAGGGCTGCACCTTCCCCCGCCCACTCCAGTCTTCCTCCAGCAGGTAATGATGCCGCCTGTCCCAGGGGGGGGGGCGGGGGGGGGGGGGGGGGGGGCGGCATCCTCACTAGAGCCGCGCTGCCTCCTGCAGGCGGCCAAGGCGAGCTGGGCTTCTGCGCGGCCCAAAGTTCACGGACCCAGCCTCGCCTCTGGCCGGGATGAATTGGCAGGAGGTGTCCAAAGTGGGAGCTGGGAGCCGGAACTCTGGCCTCTGGTGTGCTGACCCAAGCAGCCTCTGGCGGCGTCTGAGCTGATGAAGAGGGCTCTGGTCCTGGGGCAGCTCCCACGGAGCGCTGACCACCAGAGGAGATCAAGAGCAGAGGCATCTTCGGCCCCCCGTGGGTTCTCAGGGCTTTGCAGAGGTCCGTCTTGCCACCCTCCCCTCCCCGGGATAAGCGGGGTGGTGAGGGCCAGGAGGCTGCCTGCCAGGGTCTGGTGTTCCCTGCCCCGGGAGGTCCGGGGGTTGGGGGTGGGGGGGAGTGGGCGGGGCCTCTCCCTAAGGCGGCTCCCCCCCCCCAGCAGAGGGCATGGAGGGCCCCCCCTCAGAGCCCGGTTAGGCTGGGGTTGGACAAGGGGGAGGGGAGAAGGAGAGAGCTGGGGGGAGGGCAGGAAGGGAGTGTGAGCAGAAGGCTGTCATGGTCCTGGGAGGCCTGGGGCTTCCAGCTGGGGATCGGACCCAGGGCCTGCAGTAACTGGGGCTGCGGGGCTCACAGGGTCTCCATGGCCCGGATCGGGGGGGGGGGCGGCTGAGTGGGGGCATGGAGGGGAGGACACGCCACCCTGGGGTGGCCTGTTATCCCTGTTACCCCTGGAGGACCTTGGCAGCTGGAGCTAGGGTGGGGGCCCAAGGAGCTTTGGCATTAGAATTAGCTGGGGACAAAGGGAAGGCTGCCTGCGCCGTGAAGGGCTGTGTGCTTGCAACAGCTGGGGACAGGAGAGTGGCTTGAGGCCACCCCCAGGGCTGGGGACTGGAGGCTTGGGAGAGTCCCCAGCGCCCGGGAGGGGCAACCTGGCTGCTTTGGTTCTGACCTCAGGGTGGCTGGCTGGGTCCTTCTTTCCAGCCCTTCTCTTGGCTCAGGCGGAAGACCCTGCGGCAAATCATCCCCATATGGCAACAGAAACTATCCCCTCCGGCAGAGGGACTGCCTGGAGCCAGGGAGGCTCCGCTCAGAACTGACTCCAAGGATATGATCCCCTTCACTGCCCACCGGCTCGTACCCACTCACCTTTGCCCCACATGTTCCTTACATAAACCTGGAAGTATTTCTGGCATTTTGGAGAGAGTCTTTGAGATGCTAGTCTGCTCTCTTCCTGGTGTTGGCCTCCCCAAAATAAACTGCTTTCCTGTTTCACCGACACCCGTTTCTCTGTCTTGGGGTTTGTGACCTCTGGGACTCCTGAGCCAGGTGCCCCTGCAGCCTGGTGCCCCGACCGCACACTCTGTTACAATAATCAACCAGTACTGCACCTTGTGATTAACCAAAGTCCATAGTCTTAAGTCGGGTTTCCTCGGCTTACCCCTAATGTCCTTTCCCGTCACATCCTAGCCGGGCTGCCTGCTCTCAACGTGACTCACCACTGTCCACGTAGACCTCGGTCACCTGGCTGGAGTCACGTTTGGTCTTGGGTTATCTCCACTCTCAACTGAATCTCTGCCTTGCCAATCTATCCTTTTTGGAAGGAAGTCACTGTGTGCAGCCCACACTTGAAGAGTAAATTATTTAGAATTTTCTGCACAGAGTTTGTTTCTCCCCCGCCCATTTATTTATTTATAATAGCTGAAGTTTATTTTATTTTATTTATTTATTTTAAAGATTTTATTTATTCATTAGACAGAGAGAGATTACAAGAAGGCAGAGAGGCAGGCGGAGACAGGGAAGAGAGCAGAGAGCTTGGCAATGCGGGGCTCGATCCCAGAACCCTGGGATCACAACCTGAGCTGAAGGCAGAGGCTTAACCCACTGAGCCACCCCGGCGTCTGGAAATTTATTTTGTACTTTGGCTTGCTACCCAGTACTACTTTATTATGTTGCTCAAATTGTCCCGTCTTTGATAGCTGGGCGCTCTTCCCATGGGCTCCTGTGTTCCTTTTTCATGCCCCCATCACTCTGTGTGTGAGAGCGAGAGAGAGAGCACGAGGAGCACACTTCCCATCCTTACTTTCTGGCATTAGAAACTGCCCCTGGCTCATCCTGCGTATTTCGTGTCCCAGCCCTAGACTGAGCCATTTCTCCGAGGAGCCCTTTATAAGAGAAAGCTGTTAGAAACCATGGTCTTGGCTCTCCTGTGCTCATTGTTGCTGGTGTGTTATTGCTTCTAGGCTCTCTTTGCTGATGGAGCAAGGAAATTTATGTGTATTCTAACACATATCTATAAACATACCTATAGATTATGTCTACATATATAACAAATTGGTAAATGTAATATATAGTTAGATACAGTCTGTGCGTCTCCAGTACACATTCCATATACACATTTTGTATATACACAAGTATCTGTATATTAAGGTAAACATCAGTTCCAATGGATGTCTCCAGCTCTGACCCATCACCACGTGGATCATTCCAGCACCTCCCTCCTCTAGCATCATCCCACTCAAACAGTGAGAAAGCGGGCTCCCAGCATCTGCCTTCCATTTACTTAATTGTTTAATTCCAGTGTGCATGCAGAGTGGTTTCGGAATTGTTAACTCTTCCCCTTGCAGGGAACAACGTTGTCAACTAGAGTTAACAATTCTGAGACCAACCCGCGCGATCACCGGCCCTTTGCCCCGCCCCCCTCAGTGGAGCGCTGTCATACATTTGCCGTACACCTAGATTGTTTGCGCCTGGTCAGCCTTCCTTCCTGAGATCCCCCAGTTTCCTAAAGGATGATTTTTACATTTGCAGACAGATGTTAGGCTCTGCTCTTGCTGCTGTTTGCTTCTCTGGGTTGTGACTTATCCAGGGTCTCCCCCATCACAGCTCTGCACAGAGTAGCCTCATGGCCCTGAACGTCTCCTGGGCTTTCCGGAGTCAGACATTACCCCCCTCTCTCAAGCCCCCGGCAACTGTCCATCTGTTTGCTCCATCTACAGTTTGGCCTTTTCTGGAATGTTGTACAAAGGGCCTCACGTACCGTGTAGCTGTTTTCAGAGTGACTGCTTTCCTGTAGCAGTTTGCAGTATGTATTCAAGATTCGTCCTTTTCTTCTGGCTTCATAGTGCTTCCACTGTCTGGATGGGCCACATGGTTTTGTTGTTGTTGTTTTTAAGGTTTATTTATTTATTTATTTATTTATCTATTTGAGAGAGAGAGAGAGAGAGGAAGGAGGGGCAGAAGGAGAGGGGGAGAGAGAATCTCAAGCAGACTCCCAACTGAGCAGGGAGCCCGATGCAGGACTCGAACCCAGGACCCTGAGATCATGACCCAAGTGGAAGGGAGATGCTTAATGACTGAGCCACCCAGACACCCCTTAAATTCCATTTCTTATGATTAGACAAGCAGGTAAGGCAGGGCCCCTGGAACCTTCTTGAGTGAACTGGGCAGATGACCGGGAAAGGTGGATGGGAACAGGAACTGGAGGGACCCTCTCAGACTTAACAACTTTTTTTTTTTAAAAGAAATGTCACAAGCATTTATTTAATTTATTTGATAGACAGATATTACAAGTAGGCAGAAAGGCAGGCAGAGAGAGGAGGAAGCAGGCTCCCTGCTGAGCAGAGAGCCCGATGCGGGACTCGATCCCAGGATGCTGGGATCATGACCTGGGCTGAAGGCAGAGGCTTTAACCCACTGAACCACCCAGGCACCCCAAACTTGCCAAGTTTTGAACAGAGACACATGGGGGCTGAGTTCTGGAGAGATGACTTTGAAAAACCTCTTCCTGTCCTGCGGATCCTCTTACAAGACCTTGTGTCCCACCAGGGCCCATAGACCCCTGCGGAGAGAGCTTCAGCAGGCTGTCCCTGGGCCCTGGGACTCCATGAAGGCCCTGCGGCACTGGCCCGTATGGATGTGCTCCTGTCAACAGCCAAGACACTGTTCCCCCATCCCTAGTCGGCCTAGACCCCCTAGGAGGAGGGCCAGAACTGAGATAGGATGGGATGGGAAGAATCCACTCACGGTTGGGATGAAGGGTTGAGTTCAGTCACCCTGCACGTGTTTCCCTGAGCTGGGTGGGCAGAGACAATTTCTGGGAGTGGAGGTACTGATGGGAAAGACAAGGCAGAGAAGGTGGGGTTGCAATGACAGATCTTTTGAAGACGGGGCAGGCCCGGGGATGTCCTAGAGACGGGGCTAAGTGGGCAGGGCAGGCCTATTTGAGGAGGTGAACCTGGAGCTGAGACTTGATAGAGTGAGGGAGCAAGCCAAGCAGATAGCTGAGTGAAGAGCATTCCAGGAGAGAGGCAGTGAGTGCAAAGGCCGTGGGGGCAGGTGCAAAGGCCCTGGGGCAGGTGCATGTGTGGTGTGTTTGAGGGCCAGTTAGGAAGCCGGTGTGGTTGGAGTTGGTCAGAGCTAGTTGAGCAAGGGGGAAAGTGGGTGAAAAGGGGCCAGGGCAATGATAGGGAAGGGACTGATCATGCGGAGCCCTCAGGCCCCTGTAAGGACTTGTGCTTCAACTCCTGGTGACACGGAGAGCTGTAGGAGGGTCTGGAGGCCGGCGGAAGTGGTCTCAATATAGGAAATGCTCTAGCTGCTCAGGGGGAAGAGACTGTGGGTAGGAGGGGGGAAGGATGGGGTTAGAGGCAGAAGGAGCCCAGTGGGGAGGCTGTTGCTGTCCTCCATTTGAGTGCTGATGGGGGAGCTCAGGCCGGGGTGACGGAAATGCCAGGAGCAGGGCTGGAGCTAGGGAAGAGACCTCAAGGCAGGCAGAGAGCCGTGTCAACAGGTGGGTGAAGAGACATCCGGGTGGAGCACACCGCTGGTGCAAAGGCCCCGGGGCCGGCCCAGTCAGGCCCCCTAGGGAACAGAGCCGGCAGGAACTGGCATGAATGAGCCGGAGGGGAGGCGGTGTCCACCCGCACCGCGGATTGCCTTACAAGGCGCCCTGCAGCGCTGAGGCCGCGCTCGGCCATCGCCTGCTCGGTCGCCGGCGGCCGGCGGGGGCGCGCGCGGAGGGGGCGGGTCTGGCGGGGCGCGGGCGGGGGGCTCGGCGCGGCGGCCACTGCGCGAGGCGACGCTGCGGTTTCGGCTCCAGGTCCGCACCCGGCGCTCCCCGGCGCGGACGCGCGCGGGCGGGGGTGCGTGGGATTCCAGGCCACGGTCGCCGCAGCCCCCGCGCGTCCCCGCGCACACCTGTCAAGCCCGGCGCGGCCCACGCAGCTCGGGACGTGGGAGGCCGAGGCTGCCGAATCCCTCCCGCCCCGAGGCGCCTAGGGCCAGGCTGCGCTTGGGCGGCCGCGTGGGTGGCCGTGGCGGTGGCAGGCGGCTGGGCACGGGGGTCGCAGGTGCATCTCGGGAGGGTTGGTGGCCTGAGTGGCGCGTGCCTGTGAGCGCCGGGCCGTGGGTGGCAGGTCTAGGCCTGGGGGTATGGGGGGAGGTGTCTGTGGGCGCTGTGGATGGTGGTGGGCCTGGAGGGAATGGGGTGGGGGGTGTTCTGAGCCTTCTGGAAGAAGGCCGATCGCGGCTGACTCGCTTGTGCGGAGGCAGAGGGGGTGTCTGGGTGCTGATCGCCGTCGGGGTGCCAGGGTGGGGGGCGCCGGATGGCGGCCTCGTGTCTGGGAGGGGAGGAGTGTATGCGGTGGCCTCGCTGGGAGTCGCCCACCTGGGAGTGCGGACCTGGGCGGTGGGGGAGGGGAAAGATGTATCCGGGCTGGGGGTGGTTTCCGTGTTTCTCAGCGGGTAGCTGAGAGTGGCTTCGCCCAGGGGGCCTCCCTCCATCTCTCCACGACCCCCCGCAGACATGCTGCTGCTCAAGAAACAGACGGAAGACATCAGCAGCGTCTATGAGATCCGGGAGAAGCTCGGCTCGTGAGTGTGTGTGTGTCAGTGAATGTGTGTCAATGGATGTGCTGTGTGTGTGTCAGTGACTGTGTGAGAGTGGGGGCCGGATGGGTGGCGTGGGACTGTGAGGACCTTCCCCACCCCTCCCCCTCCTTTCCTCCTCTTTGCTCCCCCCTCCCCCTCTCCGCCTCAGGGGCGCCTTCTCTGAGGTGATGCTGGCTCAGGAGCGGGGCTCCTCACACCTTGTTGCCCTCAAGTGCATCCCCAAGAAGGCCCTTCGAGGCAAGGAGGCCCTGGTGGAGAACGAGATCGCAGTTCTCCGCAGGTATGAGCCAGAACCTGGCCAGGCTGCCGGTGGTTCAAGGCCAGCGCCGAGGGGTGTGGGTGCGGGTGGGGCCGGGGGGCTGGGGAGAGCGCCCTGCCTTTTCTGCGGCCCCAGGAACACCTGACCTGGGGCTCGGCCTTGCTGGACAGGACAGGGGTCGCCTGTGGGAGGGAAGAGGGGCAGAGGAGGGAGGAAGAGAAGAGAGAGGAAGGCTTTCCCAGCGCGGGGCTAGGGGCAGGACAAAGCCCTCCTGGACCCTGAGGGGCCCAGTGGGGGCCGTTGTGGCCCATCAGGGCTTGTCTCTTGCCATTGCAGGGTCAGCCACCCCAACATCGTGGCTCTGGAGGATGTCCACGAGAGCCCTTCCCACCTCTACCTGGCCATGGAGCTGTGAGGAGGGCAGGGGCCAGCTGGGGTGGCCGGGGCTGGGTGGGGAGTGGGGCCGATGGGTCGGGATTCGTTAAGCCCGCACTCCCCCCAGGGTGACAGGCGGCGAGCTGTTTGACCGCATCATGGAGCGTGGCTCCTACACGGAGAAAGACGCCAGCCACTTGGTGGGCCAGGTCCTCGGGGCCGTCTCCTACCTGCACAGCTTGGGCATCGTGCATCGAGACCTCAAGGTGCCTGCCCTCTGGCTGCCCGCGGGCCTTGCCCAGCCTCCCTGTGCACCAAGGGTCTGGGGGACTGGACAGTGCCCCGCACCAGGGGCCATGCCAGGGCTGACCTGGTACTTTCTCTGGTGTGTCACAGCCTGAAAACCTCCTCTATGCCACGCCCTTTGAGGACTCCAAAATCATGGTCTCCGACTTCGGCCTCTCCAAAATCCAGGCTGGCAACATGCTGGGCACTGCCTGTGGGACCCCGGGATATGTGGGTCAGTGAGGGGGGCACTCTGAGGCTCGTGGGGGGGGTGGACTGGGGGTGGTGGGGGGCACCGCGGGGAGCCACGTACCGGGCGCAGGGGCGGTGTTGGGTCATTCCCGGGGTTAGGCAGGTGGAGCCTGGCAGCACTGAAGGCATGGCGTGTGGGCGTGCGGGCGCGCGTCCCTCTGTCTCTGACCCCCAGCCCCGGAGCTCTTGGAGCAGAAACCCTACGGGAAGGCTGTGGATGTGTGGGCCCTGGGTGTCATTTCCTACATCCTGTGAGTGACCCCTGGGAAGGCTCCTCTTCTGCCTGCCTGCTCTCTGCTGGGTTGGGGGGGGCGGGGCAGCCGGGTGATCCATGTGTGGGCGCCAGGCTGTGTGGGTACCCCCCCTTCTACGACGAGAGCGACCCTGAACTCTTCAGCCAGATCCTGAGGGCCAGCTACGAGTTTGACTCTCCCTTTTGGGATGACATCTCAGAATCAGGTGAACTTGAAGCTGGCCCTGAGCTCAGGGGTGGGGGTGGCAGAGGGAGTGTGGATGGGCCGGGCTGACCCGACCTCCTCACTACAGCCAAAGACTTCATTCGGCACCTTCTGGAGCGAGATCCCCAGAAGAGGTTCACCTGCCAGCAAGCTTTACAGCATCTTTGGTGAGTGGGACCCATGCCGACCTGTCCCGGGGCCAGGGGGACCACACCCTCAAAGCCTCCCCCACCCGCCCCCGGCTGACCCTTGGCCTTGCCCTAGGATCTCGGGGGATGCGGCCTTTGACAAGGACATCCTCGGCTCAGTCAGTGAGCAGATCCAGAAGAATTTTGCCCGGACCCACTGGAAGGTCAGTGTGGGGACAGGTCTGTGGGCCCGGCTCGAGGCTGCCCCCCCCATCACCGCCCCTCAGGGGACTAGCCTGGGCTGCCAATGGCCTCTGTGGTCCTCAAAGTCTTGGGGCCATGGCCGGGGCATAGCCTGACACTCCTCTCTCTGCACAGCGAGCATTCAACGCCACCTCCTTCCTGCGCCACATTCGCAAGCTGGGCCAGAGCCCCGAGGGCGAGGAGGCGTCGGAGCGGAGGCTGGCCCGCCACAGCCACCCTGGCCTCCAGTCTGGCCAGTCCCCCAAGTGGTGATGCCCAGGTGTGCGAGTGTGGGCCCTGTACCTGCTGGGAGCTGACTCCTGAGTGAACTTGGAAGGGGGTGGGCTCCGTGTGCCCAAGAACTAAGCAGGGCGGACCCCACAGAGCAGAGGAGCCGATAGGAAGAGATGAAGGTGGAGAAGCAGATGATAGAGGCCAGTGGGGGCTGGGGACCGTGAGGACCTTGGCTGGGAGCAGGGGGTGTGGGGCAGGCTGGGGGCCCCTCCTGACCATCTCCTTCCCTGGGCTTCTCTGTCCCTCTCCCCCCAGGCAGACGCTGTGGCCGAGTGCGTTGACTTCTGGATCCCCTTCCCATGGGTGGCCCCTTCCAGACCTCTTTCCCCACCCCCAAGACCCCGGGCTGGCCTCTGCTGGAAAGTTCGAGATGTGTGGGTGTGGTGCACAGCACTGGGGCAGGAGTGGGACTCCCCTCTGCCCTCTGTGCCTAGGGGCTGATGGGTTGTGTGCACGGGGACGCACAGGGATGCCCTCCACTGTTACCACCACATCCCCTCTAGGAACCAAGGCGGCTTCCAGGGGCAGTTCCTCCTGCACGCCGCTCTGTGCTTTGCTGACTGTGGTGGTCCCGCTTTGTGTCGTAGCCCTCCAGCTCCCCTCCAGTTTTCCCCGAATCAATAAAGACAGACAGAGCAATGGGCCAATAGTGAGCTGGAGGGAGGGGTAAGGGACAGGGATGGGGGATGCATGTGGAGGGGATGATGTCACCTGTGGGAAGGAAGCCAAGGAGGCAGGCCCACTGCCCACAGGACCCCAGCACGTGCCCTCACCCATGGCCACCTGAGCGTCTGTTCCCTCCCACCATGGCATGTAAGCTCCCAGGGGTTCAAGATTTTCCTTTCCCTGTCCCCCCCAAAGTGCCAGCAGGAGGCGGCCTGGCCGGCCAGCCACCCTAGCAATCAGCCCACCATGCGGCTCTGGCTCCTTGGGAGAAAATGGAGGCAGCTCAAGCCTTGTGGGCAGCCGAACCGGGATCTGAGGAGTGCCATCTCCAGTCCCCTGGGAATGGGCTGCAGGGCCGGGCTGGGAAGGGCTCACGGGGAACTGGAGGCCGAGTGGAGCCTGGAGGGTGACCAGAGCCCTGGGCTGTCTCCTCCAAACTCTCCCTTCCTTCCCACACCTTTCCATGGCCCTGGCCCAGCAGAGAGCATTTCCAGCCAGCACCTTCTGTGCAGAAGGCTCCCCGTGCCAGAAGGTGGAGTGGGAGCTCCGTGGTTGGGAGAGGGCCCCAGTGGGAGCTCGACACCTGTCCTGCCCTGTGGCTTGGAGCCCATGTGTTCCAGGGTGGGGGAGGGGAGGGCACGATGCTCCTGGGACGATGCTCCTGGGATGGGACACTGCCGTGGACACCCAGGTTGGGTTGGTGATGGCTTCTGGTGGGAATAACAGCGGTCAGTCCTCTGGTCTGCGTGGCCTCTGCTCCTGGGAACCCCATTCTGGCTGGGCCGGGCTCCAGAGTCCTGCCTTCCGGGACCCCGAGCCTCTCCTTGGCCCTGCCAGGCCTTTCTCCCTCCTCCCTCATTAGGGGAAGACCCCTAGGGCCACTGTGTAGCCCTGAGCAGAGCAGGGTTCTGGGCACGCTGGCCTCCCCTTCTTCCCCACTGCCTCCTATCCCCGCTGCTCCCTGCCAGTTCCCACTGCAGGGCGGGACGGATCCTTGTTGATCTTTGGGACCTCAGGGGAGCCAGTGAGGCCCAAGCAGGGCTGGCTGGGGCGGGCTGCGGCAGTGTTTGGGGTTGGACCCAGGGGGCCTGGCTTCCACTGAGAACAGCCAGGCACGGCCTGCACAGGCATGCACACCCGCACACCCGTCTGTAGCTTCCTTCTAGCTTCTTCCTGCCCCCTTCCCGCGCCCTATTGCCCTGTGCATGGCTCCCATGGGCGCCTTGTCATCTCCTGTCCCAACACGTAATGTCTTTGCACTGGACACCTGGGCCTCTGCTTTGTGCCAGCTGCTGGGCCCAGCATGCCAGGTGCCCGCCCTCGGGCAGGAGGCCTTGGAATGGAGGCGGTGAGCTTACTCGGATGATAGGAGTGACCTGCTCGGGGAAGGTAGTGTGCGGGCTGCTCAGGGAGCCCCGAGCCCAGGCACCAGAGCCGGCCTTCAAAGAGTCGCGCTGGGTCCGAGACCACCAGACCGCAGCTTTGCCAGTCCCAACTGGGGTGCAATTTGGCCTCCGACCAGCAGGCGGCGCCACGATCACATCTAAAAACATCCGTCAAGCCTCCCAGTTCTTCACCACTTGTGGCAGCTTCTCAAAACCATTCCTCTCCCCGCCCCGCGCTGCCCTCCTCCCCCCTGCCCCCCCCCCCCGCCCCTCCAGAAATCGGGCCCTGGTGAAGTCCTTACTTGAGGGATAAGCCCTTCCCTTCCCATCTGGGAGTCCGGAGATAGGGGGACCGCCAGGGCAGGCAGGGGCGGCATCCTTCTTCCATTCGAGCCCTTCCCATCAGAGGGGCCAGTTTGTGAGAGAAAAATCTTTGGGTCACGTAGGTGCCCAGGACATAGATCTCGCTGTCTGGGAGAGCGTGGGGGGATGTCGAGGGAGCTTGTTGGGAGGGGAGTGCGGGCTCTGTGAGAGCATTTCGGGCTTAGCGGACCACGGGTGAGAGGCCCAGAAGAGGGAGAGCCGGATTTTAGTCTGTGAGCCGAGGTGAGCCACTGGCCAGTAGCTGGCGCTGAGCCTGGACGGCTGGAAGAGTTGGGCACTGCGAGTGGGGAGCGGGGTCCAGTGGCCTCTTCCCGGTTGCCAGGGACCAGTCCGGAAGCGAAAAGAAGCGGGAAGCGGGTGCCCTGGTTGTGGACCATGCAGGGTAGGTCCCATACTCTGTCTTGGAGCGAAGCTGTGGGTGGCAGGGTTTCTGGAGATGGGGACGGGGACCCTGAGCTGGGTGCGGGGTGGGGGTTCCTGGAAGCTCTTCGGGAGCCGGTGGTGAGCGGGGCGGGCAACCAAGGAGGTGGGTTTGGGCCCATTTACCAAGAAGGGTTCAGTGGGGTGGGTTTGGGAAAGAGATGAGGGCGGTTTTGGGGGTTGTGAGTTTGAGGTGCCTGAAGGGCACCAAAACAGAGCAAAAGAGACTGTTTCCGATCCTTCTCTGCAGACGTGGAGCGAGCTTCATGTTGGGCCTTGCCAGGTGCCGGGTGCGGGGTGCCAGGTGCCGGGTGCCAGGCCCTCTTTCGGAGAGCGTGGTATGTGTAAACTCGAGCCTCTCCTTGTCATCTCCGTTTTACATGTGGGGAAACTAAGGCACAGAGAAGCCAAGTGGCCCCACAGCCTTCTGCTTCTTGACTGCTTCTGTGCAAATGAGGAGCGCTCACTGGGAACATGAGGGTGTGTGGGGACATGAGGAAAAGACGGGGGGTTCTTCACCCTTCTCTGGGCAAGTGTGTGCTGTCAGTGTGAGGAAGAAGGGAGAGTCCCAGGCCTCGGTTCCATTTCCTTACATTCCCTGGGAAATGGGAACCTGGAGGTCTTCCGCAGGGCCAGAGCTGCAGCGTGCGGTCTGAGCCCTAGAAAGACCTCTCTGGAGTTTGGTGTGACAGATGGGGAGGAGCTGGTGGCAGGGACACAGGTCTGGGGAGGGCCACATGGGAGGCAAGGCAAGAGACGGAGAGGGCCTGTGCCCAGGCAGCTGAAGGGGGACTGGAAAGGTGGAGATCACTTGTCATGGGCTAAACGGAGGGCGAAGGTGGGAAGGAGTCAAACCCAGGAGTGAAATGGGCTTATTCACAAGATGACGGACCAGACAGGACTCAGCCCTTCCTGACCCCCACTTGGTGGCACATGGCCCACGGCAACCATGTACTCTACCCTCCAGCTTAGTGCAGGCAGCCCTGCCTCCGTCCCTGTCTCCTCAGGTGCGCAAGCCATGAAGGGTGAAGTGTTTGGGAAATAACAAACGACCCACTTTGGTTGATGGGGGGCCGTGGTGACCAGTGGCTAGAGATTGGCCTGGAAAGTGAACTTTCTCAAGAGG
Organism: Enhydra lutris kenyoni; assembly: GCF_002288905.1. Classification (NCBI taxonomy): domain Eukaryota; kingdom Metazoa; phylum Chordata; class Mammalia; order Carnivora; family Mustelidae; genus Enhydra; species Enhydra lutris. Next base: position 3,038,307 of record NW_019154180.1, on the reverse strand, counting down.
GCGCTGGGGAGCCATTGAAGGGTGGTGACAGGATTAGATTTTTGCTTTGAGAGGTTTCCAGGATTTTTCAACCCTATCTGGCCTTTTGTGATAAATATAAAAACCTCATGTCCAGATCTCATCTCCAGGCCCCATGGAGATTAAAAAAATTTTTTTTCAGAGGGAGACACAGAGTGCACACCTGCTTGCGTGCACAGTGGGGGGAAGGGGCAGAGGGAGAGGGAGAGAATCCCAGCAGGCTACACCCTCAGCTTGGGAACTGATGCGGGGCTCGATCCCATGACCTCCAGATCATGACCCAAGCCAAAATCAAGAACTGGATGCTCAACCGGCGGAGCCACCCAGGCACCCCTGGGCCCCATGGACTTGTTGATAGTTTCTGTCATTGCCAGGGAGCCAAGCCTGCCACCCATGATGCCCCGAGAAGAGGCCTGATGGCTCTTTCTCAATTTGTTCTTATAGTTCCTTTAACGATGGCTTTATGTATTTTTAAGTTGGGTTATTAAGTACAGATGAGTTTAGAATTGCTACATATTTCAGGAAGTTGAATATTTGATCAAAATGTGGTGGCATGCATTATTAATACTGTAATGCTTTTGCCTTATAGTCTACTTTGCCTGACAACTTTCTTTTGGTTAATATTTTTTTCTGGCATATCTTGTTTAATCCTTTTCCTTTCAGATTTAGAATTTGCTTTATTTTACGGAGATATAATTCACATGTTGTAAAATTCATCCTTTAAAATGTACAATGTATTGGTTTTTAGTATATTTACAAAAGTGTGCATCCGTCACTGTGATCTAATTCAAAAACATTTTCATCATCCCCCCCAAAACCCTGTAATCATTAGTGGCCACTCCCCATTTTCCCCAACACCCCTACTCCCCCAAGGTCCTGGCCACCACTGATCTACATTCTGTCTCCGTGGATTCGCTAGTCTGGTATTTCACATAAATGCAATCATACAACCTTTTGTGTTTGTGACCCTTTGTGTTTGTCTTCTTAGGTCTAGCATAGTGTTTTTGAGGTCATCTGTGTTATAGCGTGTAAGAGTACTTCGTTTCCTTTTTATAACTGAAGGATGTTCCATCGTGTGGGTAGACCACATTTTGTTAATCCATGTGTCCAATGACGGACATTTGTGTTGTCTCCACCTTTCGGCTACTGTGACTGATGCTGCCATGATCACTTTGATGCAGGTTTTTCTATGGACATATATTTTCAGTTATGTTATTTAGTAGAATTCATCTGTGAAGACTTCTGGGCTTGGAAATTCTTTGTGGGAACATTAATTAATTAATTTGTTATTTTATCTTTAAAAAGATTTTATTTATTTGAGAGAGAGAGAGTGTGTGAGCAACAGCAGGGGAGGAGTAGAGGGAGAGGGAGAAGGCTCCCCACTGAGCAAGGAACCCGAGGCGGGGCTCCATTTGGGGACTCCGGGATCATGACCTGAGCTGAAGGCAGGCGCTTAGCTGACTGAGCCACCCAGGTGTTCCTATTATTTTAATCCCAGTTTAGTTAACAGTGTTATATTAGTTTCAGGTGTACAATATAGAGATTCAGCAATTCCATAGGCCACCCAGTGCTCATCACAAGTGCACTTCTTAATCCCTGTTGCCCATTTTACCCATCCCCCCCACCTCCCCTCGGGTAACTGTCAGTTTGTTGATAGAGCTAAAAGTCTGTTTCCTGGTTTGTCTATTTTGTTTTGTTTTTGTTTCTTAAATTCCACATATGAGTGAAATCATAGGGTATTTGTCTTTCTCTGACTTATTTCACTCAGCACTATACCCTCTAGCTCCATCCACCTGGTTGCAAATGGCAAGATTTCATTCTTTTTCATGGCTGAGTAATATTCCATTGTCTATATACCACATTTTCTTTGTCCATTCATATACTGACCATTTCCATTATTTGGCTGTTGTAAATAATGCTGCTATAAACATAGGGGTGTATGTACTCCTTTGAATTAGTATTTTTGTATTTTGGGGTAAATACCCAGTAGTATGATTGCTGGGTCGTAGGGTAGCTCTATTTTTAACTTTTTGAGGAACCTCCATGCTGTTTTCCACAGTGGCTGCACCAGCTTGCATTCCCACCAACAGTGCAAGAGGGTTCCTTTATCTCCTTATCCTCACCAACACTTGTTTCTTGTATTGTTGATTTTAGCCATTCTGACAGGTGTGAGATGATATCTCATTGTAGTTTTGATTTGCATTTCCCTGATGATTAGCGGTGTTGAGCGTATTTTTATGTGTCTAATGGCCATCTGGATGCCTTCTTTGGAGAAATGTCTATTCATTTCTTCTGCTGTGGAACAATTTAAATTACTAATTCAATTTATTTGCTTATTATAAACCTATTCAGATTTTTTATTTCTTTTAAAGTCAATTTAGGTAATTTGTTTCTAAGAATTGTCCATTTCATCTGAATTGTCTAATTTGTTGCCATAAAGTTGTTCAAAACATTGCCTTAGAATCCTTCAAATTTCTGTAAGTCAGTAGTGATGGCCCCCTTTTCATTCTTGATATTGGTAATCTTTTTTCTTGATCAATCTAGGTAAGATCAGTTTAGTTGATATTTTCAAAGAACAAACTTTTGTTTTCATCAGTTTTCTCTATTTTTCTTCTGTTCTCTATGTCAATCATTTCTACACCAATCTTATGTTGGCTTGCTTTGGATTTAGTTTGCTTTTCTTTTTTTAGGTTATTAAGGTAGATCACTAGGCTGTTGACTTTTTTTTGCTGTTTGAGGCATTTAAAGCTTTAAATTTCCTCCTAAGTACTGCTTTAGCTGCATCCCATAATTTTGATGTGTTGAATTTTCATTTTCATTCTGTTCAAAATATTTTATAATTTCCCTTGTAATTTTTTTCTTTGACTTGTGGGTTATTTAGAAGTGTTTTGTTCAATTTCCAAATATTTTTGAATTTCTTAGTTGTCTTTCTGTTTTTAATTTCTAATTTAATTCTGTTGTGGTCAGAGAACATATTTTGTATTATTTCAGTCCTTTTACATGTATTGTAACTTGTTTTATGGTCTAAGTTATAGTCTGTCCTAGAGAACGTTCCTTACATATTTGAAAAGAGTACTCTGCATTTGTCGAGTGGAATGTTCCATAGATTTTAGTTAGGTCAGGTTTGTTCATAGCATTGTTTAAAATTTCTGTATCATGGGGGTGCCTGGGTGACTCGGTTGGTTAAGTATCTGCTTTTGGCTGAGGTCATGGTCCCAGGGTCCTGGGATCAAACCCCACATTGGGAATCCCCACTCAGTGGGGGATCTGCTTCTCCTTCTTCCTCTGTCCCTCCTCCCTGCTTGTGTTTTTCTCTCTCTCTTTCAAATAAATAAATCTTTTAAAAAGTTTTCTATATTTTGCTGATGTTCTTTCTAGTTTTATCAACTATAGAAAAGTGGGGTTTTGAAATCTCCAACTATCATAGTTGAATTGTCTCTTTCTCCTTTCTGTCCATTTTTACTTTATGTGTTGTTAGATATGTATATGTTTGTAACTGTTATATCTTCTATGTCTTCCTGATGAACTGAACTTTTTGTTATTAAGAAATGTCCCTTTTTTCTTTAATAATAGCTTTGGTCTGAAAGTCCACTTTATCTGATATTAATATAGCCACACCAGCTCTCTTATGCTTACTATTTGCATGATATATTTTTTCTATCCTTTTAATCTATTTTTGTCTGTGAATCTGAGATTTGTCTTCTTCTTCTTTTTTTAAAAGATTTTATTTATTTATTTGACAGAGAGAGAGAGAGATCACAAGCAGGCAGAGAGGCAGGCAGAGAGAGAGGGAGAAGCAGCCTCCCTGCTGAGCAGAAAGCTCGATGCGGGGCTCGATCCCAGGACCCTGGGATCATGACCTGAGCCGAAGGCAGAGGCTTTAACCCACTGAGCCACCCAGGTGCCCCAGATTTGTCTTCTTGAAACAATATATAGTTAACTTGACTCTTGCTTTTTCGAATCTCTGATTTTTGATTGGGGTGTTTAGACCATGCACATTTAGTGTAATGATTGATGGAGTTGGGCTTACATTTGCCATTTTGCTATTTGTTATCTGTATATCTCCATTCTTTTTTGTTCCTCTCTTCTTCTTTGACTGCCTTCTCTTGTATTAAATATTTTTATTTACCATTTTATGTACCATTTTATTTTCTGTGTTGATTTTTTGAACTATATATCTTTTGAATTACATTACAATATACATCTTAACTAATCACAATCCACTTCACATTAATACTCAATCTTGGTAAAATGTAGAGGCTTTGCTCCAATATAGCTGCATTCTTTCCCTTCTCTTTGGCACAGTTCATGTTATGTATGTGTATGTTACATACATATAGGTTATAAACCCAATAATACATTGTTGTAATTATTGCTTTCTTTATACAATCTTATGTCCTTTAAAGAAAATAAGAGAAGAAATGAGGAAAAATATATTGAGACTTTTATATTAGCACACATATTAATAATTTTTTTCTGGTCTTCATTTCTTCCTTTGAATTCAAGTTACAAACTGGTGTCAGCCCAAGAATTCTTTTAGCATTTCCTGTAAAGAATTGTACTAGCAGTGAGTCTTCTCAGTCTTTGTATATCTGGGAATGTCTCTTTCTCTCTTTCTTAAATCTTCAACTTTTAATTTTTTAAAAGATTATTTATTTATTTATTTGACACAGACAGTGAGAGAGGGAACACAAGCCGGGGAAGTGGGAGAGGGAGAAACAGGCTTCCCGCTGAGCAGGGAGCCCGGTGTGGGCCTTGAGCCCAGGACCTTGGGATCACGACCTGAGCCGAAGGCAGGTGCTTAATGACTGAGCCACCCAGGCACCCCAACTTTTTTTTTTTAAAGACTTTATTTTTAAGCAATCTCTACACCCAGTGTGGCCTGAACTCACAACTCTGAGGTTAAGAGTCATGCTCTACTGACTGAGCCAGCCAGGCACTCCATTTAACCATCAACTTTTAAAGGACAGTTTTGCTGGATATAGATTTTTTGATTTTTTCCCCAGTTCTTTGATAATGTCATTCCACTATATTTTGGCCTCCACTGTTTCTGATCAGAAATTAACTGCTAATTTTGTTGTGGTTCCCTTCTGCATGGGTCATTTTTTTCTTATTGCTTTCAAAACAGATTATCTTTGGCTTGTACCTTTGACTATGAAGTGTCTATGACTAGCTCTATTTGTGTTTATATTGGGATTCTTTGCACTTCTTGGGTCTGATTAATGTTTCTCATAAAATTTTGGGCATTTCTGTCATTATTTCTTCAAATGTTTATTCTGCCCCTTTCTCTTCTCCTCTTCAAAGCATCTCATCACACTCATTTTAGTATGCTTGTTGTTGTTCTACGGGTCTCTGAGGCTCAATCATTTTTCTCTCTGGTTTTCAGATTGGATTATTTATTTATTTATTAAGATTTTATGTATTTATTTGAGAGAGAGAATGAGAGAGAGAGAGAGCATGAGAAGAGGGAGGGTCAGAGGGAGAAGCAGACTCCCTGCCAAACAGGGAGCCCGATGTGGGACTCAATCCTGGGAATCCAGGATCATAACCTGAGCTGAAGGCGGTCATCTAACCAACTGAGCCACCCAGGTGCCCGGGATAATTTATGTTGATTTATTTTCAAGTTCACTAATTCTTTTTTCCAACATCTTGAACCTGCTCTTGAATACCTTTAGAGAAGTTTTCATTTCAGTTATTATACTCTTCAACTCCATGATTTCCATTTAGTTATTTTTATTATTACTTTTTATCACTTTAAAGTTTTTTTTTAATTTATTTGAGAGAGATTGAGGGAGAGAGAGCACAAGCAGGGGGAGTGGCAGAGAGAGAAGCAGACTCCTCACTGAGCCGGAAGCCCAGTGTGGGTCTCAATCCCAGGACCCTGAGATCATGACCTGAGCCAATGGCAGATGCTTAACTGAATAAGCCACTCAGGTGCCCCTTTATTTAAATTAAAAAAAAAAGGATTTATTTATTTTAGAGAAAGAGAGAGAGAGTGCACACAAACAGGGGGAGGGGCAGAGGCAGAGGGAGAGAGAGAACCCTGAAGCAGATTCTCCACTGAGCATGGAGCCCAATGCAGAGCTCCATTCCATGACGCTGAGATCATGACCTGGGCTGAAACCAAGAGTCAGACACTTAACTGACTGAACCACCCAGACACCCCTCCATTTAGTTATTTAAAAAACTAATTTCTATAATCTAATCAAGAGTGTCTTCTTGTTGATTCATTGTTGTCCTACTTTTCTCTAACTATTTAACCAATGGTTTTCTTTAGTACTTTGAATATATTTGTATTAACTGCTTTGAAGTGTTTTTTTTTTTTAAGATTTTCAGGCAGAGGGGGGGGGGGGGAAGCAGGCTCCCTGCTGAGCAGAGAGCCGGATGCGGGGCTCGATCCCAGGACCCTGAGATCATGACCCGAGCCAAAGGCAGAGGCTTTAGTCCACTGAGCCACCCAGGCAGCCCCTGCTTTGAAGTTTTTATCTGCTAATTCTAACATCTGGGAACACTCATAGGTAGTTTCTATTGCCTGATTGTTTTCCTGAATGTGGATCATACTTTGCCATTTCTTCGCATGTCTGTAAGTTTTTCTGTTGAAAATTGAGCATTTTGGATGATGTTTTCCAGCAATGCTGAATTCTGATATTCCCTTTTCCTCCTGAGGTTGTTTTTGCTGTGTGTGTGTGTATTGTCACTTGTCTCCTTCTTTGTTGTGTGGAATATGGCCCCTCCAGTGTGCAGTCACTATGTCTGTTTGTATTTATTTATTTATTTGAGAGAGAGAGAGAGAGAGAGAGAGCATGAGCAGGGGGAGGGGCAGAGGGAGAGGACAAAGGAGAGGGAGAGAAGCAGACTCCTGGTTGAGCACAGAGCCAAGATGGGTCTTGATCTCATGACCCTGAAATTGTTAACTTGAGCTGAAATCAAGAGTCGGAGACTTATCTGACTGAGCTACCCAGGCACCACCCCCACTGCCTTTTTATGTAGGCTCCATGACCAGTGTGGAGCCCAACATGGAGCTTGAACTTAGCTACCCTGAGATCAAGATCTGAGCTGAGATCAAGTCAGATGCTTAACCAACTGTGCCACCCAGCTAGTAAGACTCGTGTGCACTGCCGATGGACGTGTGCCTGGGTAGGGAGCTCTTTGAGTGCTCAGGCTATTTGCAGGTCTGCCTTGTATTTTGTTTCCACTGGATCCTTTTGAGTCTCCTATATACAGGCGTGTAGCCTCAAGATAGTCCAGGAGAGCATGACTAGTTTGAAACCTCTCCATTTTCCGGTTAGCCAGGAATATGCTTGCCCCGACCACATTCCAAGTGTCAGTCTAGTGGAGTTGCATTGTTGGCGCTCCCTGGCTGGTCTGCCTCTGCGACATCACTTCCACTGAGAATGTCGCTGGATGTAGGTATTATCCACCACTGCACACTGAGTTAGTTTTCCTCAAACCTAGGCGGAGAAGGTGCTGGTCTCCGTGGCTTGCCTTGCCCTGGCCCATGCTGAAACAAGCTGGAGGGATGGGAACAAACTTAAGCCAGGATGCCACAGATTCCTGAAGTTTCGCTTCTTGGTTTATTATATGTCTTCGGTTGATTTCCAGATCCTCAAGATTGTTTTTGTCAATTTTGTACAACTTTATAGTATTTTTTCTTAAGTAAACTCTACTCCCAATGTGGGCCTCAAACTCATGACCCCAAGATTACGAGGTTGCATGCTCTACCAAATGAGCCAGCCAGGCGCCCCCTTGTAGCTGTTTTTGTTGTTGTTGTTGGGGGGGTAGATTATTTGTTATATCCTCACTTGGCCATAGCTGGAAGTCCTGCCCTTTCAATTTACTTTTTGGGGGTGGGGTGAGGTCCTATTATTTAGGTGTGTCTCTTATAAATGCCTTATAGTTGGATTTTCAAAAAATCCCATCTTTAACTAGAGAATTTATTTATTTTGCTTAAGTGGTGTTTGGATTAATTTCTAAACTCTTATTTTATACTTTCTACTGATTCCAATGTTTGTTTCTTTATTTTCCTCCTTGACCTCTTTTGGATTGAGATATTTCCTCAATATTTGGGACTTTTCCTATACTTCTTTGGAAGTAGTACACTCTATGATATTCACTCTAGAAAATGTAGCATGCATATTTATCTTAACAAAGCTTAAAACTATTCAATACTGATAATGGCCATAAGGTAGTAGCAGGGTCCAGAATTCACCTTCGCACCCTACATCACTCAAAAACTTGGCAAAATATATGAATCAGTTGTTTTCAGATGGGGGACAATAGTCCCTGAAGACCCTGGAACAAATTAAGTGAGCTTCACCATCCAGGCTTTCTGAGTCAAGTAGAAGAAACGTAAAATGTAACTCGTAATGATAACCAAACAATCAGCCTATGAAAACAGACCCAGGCGAGTTCCGGCTTCTGGTCAGTGCATCATCAACGGGCAACAATCTTAGATCCATCAGAGAAGTGAGGTGATGGGGCAAACCACTGCTCCAAACACTGGACAGGCAGAGTTGGAGAATCACAGCTTAGCAGAGCAGAGCTGCGCTGGGAAAACCTGAACTTTAATTGAGGGATTGCTTGAAGTTCAGGGTGGACACGTCTGAAATTTCCAAAAAAAAAAAAAAAAAAAAAATCTGGGGAGGGGTCGCGCTGATCTCAGGGAGGCCCCAACAGTTTTAAGAATTTTATCTCCAGGAGCCCTCCCAGGTTTGCACAGTGAAGATTGGTGAAAAGTCTCACGCTTCCGGTGGCGGGAGGGGAAAGTAGACATTTTGAAATACACCAGAGCGGTCTGGTCTTACAAGGCCCGCCCTCAGGGCAAGTTAGTGCAGCAGATCCTGACCTACTGGGGTTTTATCAGAGTCCAGCAGAGGGCGAATACCCAGGTATAGCCCCTTCTAGTCTTCCTAGCCCACCTTACAGGCCTGTATTGAAAGGACACGTCTGCACAGAGAATTCATGCTTCTGCCACACAATTGGGCAATCCTCCCTCTGGATCACTTCATTTAAAAGTTTTAAAAAACGTATTTTTAAAACTTTGCTATTTTTACTGGGCTGTTCCAATCTAGTAAAATCTGTGTGCAAGCTAAGCAAATGAAGCTTCTAGACAAGTCCCGGAGCTGTGCTCCCAATCAGACCATTGTCCCTTAGTTCCTCCAAGAAGAAAATCTTGGAGTATCCAGTGCACGATGTCTTTATCTTTTCAATTAAAAATTTCACCTTGTGGCTAGAAATTCTTGAGGGCCAAATTTCCCTTTTTTCCCCCATTTCTATCCAGATCCAAGATCAAAATAAGCAAGTACCCCCCCCTGCTTTTGGTGGGCCATTTTTTTTTCTAAGTCACCAGTTGTATTGGTTTTATGCTGCTGCTGCCGCAATCTCAGTGGTTTAAAACAGCAACAGCGTAGGCTTCCGGGCGGCTCAGTTGGTTGAGTGACTGCCTTCCGCCCAGGTCATGATCCTGGAGTCCTGGGATCGAGTCCTGCATGGGGCTCCCAGCTCCATGGGGAGTCTGCTTCTTTCTCTGACCTCATGCTCTCTTCCCTCTCTCAGATAAATAAATACAATGTTAAAAAAAAAAACCAGCAGCAGTTGATTCTCTTACAGTTCTGGAGGTCAGAAATCCAACACAGCCGTCACTGAACTGGTGTCAGCAGGGCTGTGTTCCTCCAGGAGCTTCGAGGGACGAGTCTGTTGTTCTGCCCTTCCCAGCTTCTAGTGGCCGCCTGCATTCCTTTGTTTCCATTGCCACGTCTCCTCCTCTCACTTTTCCCTTGTAAAGATGCCTGGGACGATGTTCGGTCCCACCCAGGTAATCCAGGACAGTCTTCCCATCTCAAGACCCTTGACTTAATCACGTCTGCAGTGTGCTTTTTGCCACTTAAGGTAACATATTCACAAGGGCCCAGATTTAGGATGTGGCCATCTTTGGGGGGCTGATATTCTGCCAACCATGCCCATCGAGAGCATTGCCCATCAAGAATGCTGGCCTCATGTGGGAGCTCAGGCAACATCACCCAGCTCCCATGGGAGGCATCTGGACAGCTGTAGGAAGAGGATGTTCAAGGAGGAGCGGTGGCCTGGGCTCCTGGTTCCTGGGTGTGGACGCCCCCTGGACAGACGCTAGCCCGGGGGCCGTCTCCTCTGGACTCAAGGACCCTCACTGTGAGTGCGGAGCACTTGTTCCCACCCACCCTCCAGCTTCCCTGCCACTTCTTGCCGTGTCTCTGTGGTTGGAAATCATGGTTTTAAAGAATGATTTGAGAGAGAGTGTGTGCGCACAAGTGGGTGGAGGGGCAGAGGGGGAGGGGAAGCAGACCCCCACTGAGCATGGAGTCCGACACAGGGCTCGATCTCATGACCCGGAGATCACGAGCGGCGCCAAAACCAAGAGCTGGACACTTAACCGACTGCCAGGAGGAGCCTCATTCGCAGTCCAAGGACCAAATTCCATGCTGCATCAGCTGGAGAGCCATGAGCTTGGACGTGCAAGACTGCCCCTATCCCTCCCCAGCTCTCTTCCTCCTGTGGCTCCCGTCAGCCCACCCTGAGGCTTGGCTCTGATGCCAGGCCAAGTCTTGGGGCTCGGCTGCCAAACCCTGTGGTCAGTGCTGGGTCCCCGCTCCCTCGACCTCTCCACAGCACCAGACACTCAGCATCATTGGGGTCTGTTGTTCGGTGTGTGGCCCAGGGTAGGGGCGGCTCTGTGGGAGACTGGGCCGGCAGGCCGCATGGGGCCCGGATGGGAAATCATGGCAAGAGGGCTGGTATTGCAGGAGTCCCCTACCAGCCCCGCGGCGGGAGGCTCTGCGCACCGGCCCCTCTTGGGAGGCCTCACTCTCCACCTTCCCCCAAGCCCTCCAGGGTGCTCTGGAAACAGGTTCCTCTGTTCGTTTGCTATCTTACAGAAAGAGTTTATTCAGGAACAATTCAAGAAAGCAACCGTGGTGTGGATTCCCAAGCGTGAGATGGTCCCACAGCAAGGACTGGGGGCCCTGGGCCGGGTGTGTGAGTGCGGACTCATGCACACACGTGTGCATGCACACCGCCCACCAGGGGTGTGCCCTGCAGTGAATGACTCTGTGTATGCAGCTTGGCCCCTTCCCCCGCCCCCCCAGATCAACCAACTGTGGCTCTGGGGGACCCGCAGTGGCCAAACCCAGGCCTCCTTCTTCCTCTTCCCCACCCCCAGCTCTTGCCCTGAGACCCCCATCTCCTCCAGCGGCAGTGTGGCTGCCCTCGGCCACAAAGAGCCCCAGTGATCCCTGTTAAGACATCTGGGGGAAGAGGAAAAAAAAGCATCTTTTCAAACGTCAAGTGGATAAACAGGGCGCCAGATGTGTGGCCTGGAACGGCTCGGCTGCTCCCTGGGCCACACCCGCCCCTGCAGCGCTGCCCAGCAAGGAGCTGCCGGCAGGGAGAGGGGCCTCGGTGTGCATGCCCTGCAGCCAGGGCACCTCCGAGCCCATGTCCCCGGGGAGGCCCTCAGCGCCAAGGGGCCTAAGCCCTTGGCAGAAAAGTAGGGAGGTGACCAGCTGGTGGTGAGCCCCTCCCCAGAAGCGGCCATTTGGGGACAGGGGTGGGACTGTGAGCGGGTCCCCAGAGCAGGCACACACCCTTCTGCAGGGAACAGCTCCAGGGAGGCTCGAGGCCCAGGAACGGGCAGCCACCTGGATCTGTCCCTTGGAATGGGAATCCCCCCCTACCCCCCAAACAAAAAAGTAACAGTCGCAGAAGAGGCAGGTTCTGGAGCGTGGTTCCGCCCGAAAGCGGCGCGGGTCAGGCCGGTGGCCCTGGCCCAGCTTATAGGCACATTTAATAGGATTCCCGTGGATGTTTCAAGTGGGTAGGACAGGTCTCCCCCGCAGCCACTCTGGAGGGGCTCCTGGCTCCGGCCTCTTCCCAATAGCCCTCCCCTGAGGTATTGCGCTCCCCCCCCACCCCCTGCCTTGCTTCCGGCTGAGCCCCCTCCCACCTCCCCCCAAGCACGCGGGTGGTCAGGGGCACCCACTGCGGGGTGGAGCGGGCCCCTATGTGGGGTCCAACTCGAAGACACCATCGCTGGTAGGGGTGGTGAAGAAGGAGGGCGGGTCGGAGGCCGAGGACTTGTGCCCCCCGCTGCTGCGCTCCCGGGCGCGCAGCTCCTCCAGCCGAAGGCTACGCTCGAAGTCCAGCAGCTGCCCCATGAAGTTGAAGTTGGGTGAGATGTTAGACTTCTTCCGCTTGACCAGGTCGTACGCATCGTTGAGGGAGAGGTGGCGCTTCTGCATGAGGTAGGCCACGGTGACGGTGACAGAGCGGCTGACGCCTGCCAGGCAGTGAACGAGCACCCCGCAGTTCTGGGACAAGGCCTCATCTAGGTGGGGGCAGAGGGGAAGGCGGGGTGACAGGCGGGCCCGGCCCAGCCCCGCTCGCGGAGCCAGGTGGCTCTGGCCACCTTTGGCCTGGGAGCCCTGTCCTGCCTGAGGAGCCCTACAGCTCTCGATGGTGGCCTCTGGGAGCTGGTTCCAGCACCGCCCAGCCCCCAGCAGTGCTGGTCCAGTCTTGGGCTCTGGGGATGGGGGCTAAGGCCAGGAGGAGCCGTCCTGAAGGAGGGGCAGAGGCCTCAGAGCCAGGCCTGGTGGGGGGGGCAGGGAGGGAGGAAGAGGAGAGCAGAGCAGACTCACCGATGAATGCAATGGCCTCAGGAAAGAACTGGGACAAGTTCTGGCTCCAGTGGTCTGAGATGGGGATCTGCTTGTAGTGAAAGTCACCATTCTTCTCAAAGAGGTTCGGGAGGTTGGGGGTGACGTTGAGAATGTAGCGGATGCCCAGCTGGGCCAGGCTCTCTACGTTGGCTGAATCCCGGGCGCTGCCCAGGTAGAGGTTGGGCAGGATCTGGACAGGGAAGGAGGGCAGCAGCCCCGCTGGGGGGGGTGTGGCACCCTCTGAATCCAGGCCACAGCTCATGGCGTCGCGGTCCGGCTCGGATTCGGCATCAGAGCAGTCAGAGCCCAGGCAGAGGCCACCCAGCCCCACCACTGGGCTGGGCCCTGGGGCTGTGCTGGGGCCACCTCGGCTGCTGAGGCTGGTCTCACACAGGTGGGGACACTCCGCCTGGAATCTGCTGAAGCCACCTGGGAGGGGAGAAGGGGACAGTTCCCTGGGGAGCGGGCTACTGGGGTGGCCAAGCACCCCTGGCGGCGGGGGGCGGGATAGGGAAATAACCCCGGACAACTCCAACCCCCAAGGGGGCTTGCAGATGCTCCCAAAGGGAACTTGATTCCGCAGTCTGATCCTTGCTGGTGTCCCCGTGGGCGGCACCATGGGCGGCCTGACCACCCTAGCTCGGACAGCGAGTACCCACTGGGCTGCTGGAGGTGGGAGCTTCTGGGCTTAGGCAGAGCTCCACCCCCCCCCCAAGGGGATTTTATAGCCTCGGGTCCAAGCTGAGGGGAGCACGAGGGCTCGTAGTCTAGATGGGTGGCCACCTCCCATCCAACACAACCAGGGGCACCCCAAGAGCTGGAGCCTGGGAGAGAGCCCAAGATTCTACCTGGATCAATTCAAAGTTCCAAGAAGGGAGCATCTCCTTTGTCTACAGATAACATCTATTTTCCTGGGCTGGGGGGGGTGGCAGCCTGGAGATCCAACACTTGCTGCATTCTGTGCTTTCAGAATGCAGCAAGGGACGACAGTCTGGGGACACCCCCCCTCCCCCCGCCATGAGGAGGTGCAGAGCTGGCTCTGTTGGTTCATGGGAACCCTGTTCCTACACTAGACCTTTGGGTGTGTGTTTGGCTCATCAAGGGGCAAAGAGGCCTGTCTCAGCCCTGCCATGACTATGATGGGATGCATCTCTGCCTTCTTCTGCCTTCACTGCTCCTCTCTCTCTCTCTCTCTCTCGCTTTCCCCTTCCCGGTTCCGGAGCCTTTGCAGAGCGGCTGGCCTCCTGTGGCCCCTGCCTCCTTTGTGGGTGAGCAGCTCCAGGAGATGGTGACCTCAGCCCAGGCGAGGAAATTGGGAGCCTGCCCTTGGTACTCCATTCTTGAGCATCCTCTAAGCCAAGGCTGGACCGATTCTCCCCATTTTCCAGACTCAGAAACTAGGGCTCCTCAGGGTGAAGGGCTTGCCCAAGGTCGTGCTCAGGGGAGGGGACGGCACCTCCACTTTCAACGAAATAAGTCTGGTCAACTAACCTAGGAATACCCTGGGAAGGGTGGCCCTGCCCCCTCCCCCCAGCGCCCCAGGGTCCTTCCCAGGCCGGGTGCCCAGCGCCCGCGCCCGCGCCCCCGTCCACACCTACCCTGCAGGTAGTACGCCAGGTAGCCTTCCTCCCGCAGCTTCTGGAGCAGAGTGCCCAGCACCGAGTCGGCCTCCCACTCCTCGGCCTCCGCCTCCCCGCGCCGGTGGCGGCCCCCGCCCTGGTCGTACAGGAGCACCGGGGCGGGCGGGGGCGGCTGCAGCGGCGGCCCGGGCAGGAGCGCGCGCACCGACAGGCTCCCCCGCCGCAGGCGGCGCAGCAGAAGCGCCGGCAGCGCCACGCTCAGCGCCCCGCCGATGCGCGCCGACTCGTACAGCTCGCGGCTTCGGCAGTCCAGCAGCAGCAGCTGGGGCCGCTGGGGCGACAGCTCCCGACGCAGCCACAGGCACGAGCGGCCCAGGCCCTCCATGGGCTCGCGGCTCCGGGCACGTCGGACCGCCGGCGCTGCGGAGAGAGGGCAGGCGCGCCGCGTGAGCCCGCGTTCTACGCGCCCGGCCGCCCGGGGGGCCGGAGCCGCGAAGCCCCGCCCGCATCCTTCAGAGGGACTCCTGGGGTCCCGCAGAGACACCCCTCCACCGCCCGCAGCGAGGAGGCGCCTCTCTGCGCCTCGGGCCCCCCAAGGAAAACGCCCCAGGCAGACACTCGGGCGCGCGGCGCTGCTGCCCGCTGCGGGAAGGTAAGTGTGAGGGGTCCCCCAGAACAGGAAGGCCCGGTGCCCAACGGGCCCTTTGAGAGTCGCGGGTCCTTTCCCGGGCCCTTCTGGGGCGGCCCAAGGGTTCGGCCACCTCCTTTCACACCCCCTTCCAGCGGCTCTCGCTCGGCCTGCCTGCGACCGCTCCCCAAGTTCGAGCCTCCGACTTTGGGGACGTGCGCGTGTGAGAGGCGGACCCGGGGAGTAGAGGTGGCGCCGAAGGGAAGGGCCCCGGCCGGCCTTCTCCGAGCTGCCCCAGCCCTGGTGGCCCCCGGGAGGAGAAAACAGGAGGAGAGAGACCTGGAGCGTGGTCGGGCGGCGGGCGGCCGCGCGGGGACTTCCGAGCCAAGGCCAGCGCGCAAAGCGGGGCGCCGTCCCCCCGTAAGGGCGTCCCGGGGCCCGGTCTCCGGGGAAGACGGTGGGCTGGCAGGGCAGGCGCGCACGTGGAAGCCCCGAGTCCCGCGCCGCTCTCAAGCAGGCTGCTTCCCGGCAGAGGGACCCAGCTTCCACCTTGGAAGCCGCTGCCTTTGGACGTGGAGTGGCCGTTTGGAGGGGCGGGGCAGTGGGGGCGGGCTCATGGGGGCCAGCGAGCCAACGGGTGCCCGCGAAGCGGTCGGGTGGGCCCCCAAGTGGCGCGCTGAGCTGGGGCTTCCACCCAAGCGGGACAGGGGCCGGGGCAGAGGCCAAGGGCAGGTCAGGGGCCCAGCAGGGGACCAGCCTCGGTTCTTCTGCCCCGCGCCAGTTGGCCGCTGGAGGCAGGGGGAGGGGTAGGGCTAAGTAAGAGCCCAGAGCCCCTGTCCCAGAAGCTGCCTCCAGCCCTACTCCCTCTCCAACTCTGACTCCAGTGACCCCATCTATACATCATCAGAGCCATCCACCACCTTGGGCTTTTCACTGAAATCATGGAGGGGAGGAGGAAGCAAGACCAGAAACCCGCGGCTGTCTTCTGGCCCTGAACTCAGCCCAAGGGCAAGGCGTGCAGATGACAGCTTCTGGGGAACCCCCAGGGCTTCCCCCCTGCACAGGCGTCACCCAAGGCACCCAGGAGCTCTGAGCCTCCAGTCCTAAACTGGGGTGCTCTGCTCTTACCATGCTTCTGTCCTGGGAGTTATCCCCGGCGTCTCCCCCTGCCTCCTCCCTGGTCAAGAGCCAGGTACTTTGTACTTAAATTGATCTCTTACACCTTGCACCTCTGCTCCCCGCACTAGCTGAGGGCCTGCACTGGACAGCTGCTGACCAGGGTGCCGTCCCAGCTTCCAAAGCCCTCTCCCCCCCCGCCTCCAGGGAGGCCTGCCAGCCTCAACCACCCCCCAGCCTGCTCTGCCCTGCACCAGACCTGTTCATCACAGGCCAGAGGCCTCTACGCCTTCCATGGACACAGGTTGGCAAACGCACAGGACATCGGGGTCCCTTTCTCCATGCTCCCAGTTTAGCGGGATAGGTCAGTAATAAACAGAGAGACTGAGCAAGATAATGCTGGGTGTGATAAGTGTCCCTTCCCCGCTTAAAACCCATCGAAAGCAAACAGCAGAATTGAAGGAAAATGTAGAGCAGATAAGATAAAGCTCGTACAAATGAATCAACAGGTTAAGACTCTGATAAACAGGCAAGGAACCAGAAAAGAACCAGAAAAGACCGCTTGAGGGAAGAAATGCAACTGGTACCGAACCGTTGGGGAAAGGTTCAAGCTCAGGTATGGAAAGCGGGTAAATTTAAGAAGCAAGGTGACCCTTCCCACCTGTTGCATTGGTAAAACGTTCTCAGAATGAGTACACCCAGTGCTGCAAGGGTGCTGTGAAATCGGCCCGCTGCTCTGTTGCTGGCTGCCGGAGGATTCTCCATCGGCCCGGCCCTTCTGGAAATTAATCAGTCCTACGCGTCCAGAGCTGCGAAAGAATCTACACCCTCTGGCCACTTCTGGGACTCTAGCCCAGGAAACTAAGTAAAACGCAAGATGTATGACAAAACCACCCAAAGGCCAGTGTTCAGGATAATCAAGGTCAGTGCCACTGATGAAGACTCCTCTCCTGAACCACGGAGTAAAAAGAGAAAACTCAAGAAGGGATATTAGGGAGAGGACAGATTACAGAGAACCAGGCCCTCCAAGGGGCCTCCAGTATTCCCCTCCTTCCCTCCCTCCCTGGCCCAGGGGGCTGCCAGCCTGGGACTCATCTCTGGCGACAGCCCACCGTGGCCTGGCCTCTGGTATGAGTCCCATTGGCTGCATCCAGGCGCTGTGTCCTCCTGCCCCCAGCCCAGGCCTCCCTCCTCTGCCGCCTCTTCAGATTCTGCTCCTTTTTCAGGGACCCCCCCCCCCGCCACCCTTCCTGTAGTCTCCTTCCTCTGCGCTCCAGGCCTCAGTTCCCTGAAGCCGCAGTGCCTAAGAACAGCACTTTGGGGCTCCCGAGGTGCCCAGGCAGGCTTTCTGGATTGGGGTCCCTGGAGGAGGCCAGGGGTGTCTGTCTGGGAAGATGACAGGGGCAGGTAAGGCAACTTCGGCACCGGTGAACGGAGAGGAAGCTCGCCTCCAAGAACTGCCCCCCCCAGTGGGCTTGTGCCGGAGCCTGGCGCTCCCGGCTCCTGAAGAGGCTGCCCTGCACCTTCCTCCCTCCACCGGCAAGCCCACCTACCGGGGGAAACCGGTGGGGGGGGCCAGTATGCAGTCTCGCAAGTGAGTACTTGGTGCCCAGCGCCAGCAGCGCCCGCTGCGCCAGCAGCAGGACACACTGGAACCTGTTGCCACCTCCGCACTGCAGGGCTGAGCGCAGCCAAGCCCCCCGCCCCCAGCCGGGCGGGCCCGCACTCGGGCCCCCTGCAGCGCCAGCTCTTGGGGCGGGCTGGGTCGGGGGAGGCAGCGCTGCACGCCCAGGCCTCGCCAAGGCCCACAAGGCTGCGGGTGGAGCCAGGCCGCGCACTCGCTGCAGGGTGGGCGCTGAGCCTGCAGCTCCAGCGCCCCGCCAGGGGCCTCCGGCCTCCACCCCGCCTGACCAGTGCCCCTCCGAGGCCGCGGGGACGCCGCAGCCCATAGACCCCACGCGCGCTGCGTGCGCCCTCTGGTCACCGGAGCCTCCGGAGAGCGTCTCCCCGCCTCACCCTTCACCCCTCACCCCAAAATGCACGGTTCCCGCCGGGCTGTCGCGGCCCAGTCACATGGCCAGGAGCACAACTCCCAGCGACAGCATCCCTGCCAAATCCAGGGTCTTTTCCACCAAATCCACTTTCCGCTGGGGATGGCTTTCTGCTTTTCCTGGTCGGTCTCCTCGCTGGACTGGGAGTTCCTCCAAGGCAGGAGCGGGTGTGCGCCCGGCCCCAAGCTGGCCCCAGCCCCCAGTGCAGGGCCTGGCAGACGCCTGGCGGCACTCGCAGAAGAAATGCTCGTTAACAAAGAAGTCATGAATGAATGAAACCAGTTGTTGCATGAGGGAGCCCGGGAGGGTGCTGATCCCGCTTCTCCTCTCAGAGGGTCACACACATTCCCCCGCCCCACAGACACGCATGGCAACACCCCACACAGGCCTCCCCTGGTGGCACAAGCAGACGGGCACATGGACCGCAGCGGACTCCTGTCCTCCTGGAACTGACCTACTATGTGCGGGCCTGGCAACTGGCATTTCTCTGGTCCCAGTTGGGCCCCCTCGCGTTTCCTCCCCTCCCCACCCCACCCGAGCCCCACATCTAAGTACAGTACCTTGCACCCCAAGTGCCTTCTTTATCTCTTAGGGAAGAGGCCAAGCCTGTCGCTGGGGAGACTCAAGGTCCGTTTAGTGAGGAGCCCAGGGGGCCTCAGGTCGGTGAGCTGCTGCTACCCAAGGAGAGCCAGAGGCGCCTGGCAGGGATGCACCAAGTGCTGCAGCCTCCAGAGCCTCCAGGTGTCAGGGGCTGGTGGTGGGAGGGACTGGCAGATGTGCTTGGGGGTGTTGGGGGCTGTTTGCAGTGGAGTTGGGGCAGGGTGCTGGAGGGTGTAAACCCAGCAGGTGGGCATAGGTGTTGGGGTGTATGAGTGTGCACGCTGGGGATGCACGAGCTGTGTGCCTGGGTACTGGGCCAGGCTGTGGGGTGTGGGGAGTGTCAGCTGCTGGGGCAGGAGTTAGTTTTGGGGCTTCACTCAGGGGTAGGTGGATCGCAGTGTCTCCGGGCTGGGAACGTGGGTGGGGTGTCTGTAATGAACACATGGGGAGTTGGAGACGGTGGTGGCACGGCGAGGGAAGCTATGTTAGTGCAGATACGGCAGGGATGTATCGTGTGTGTCTGTGCGCGCGTCTGTGCGTGTGTGTATGCGTGCGCGCGCGCGCGCGCCTGGGTGTGTACGGAGGCATGGCACGGTCTGGGATGGGTGCTCGCTTGAGTTGGGGCAGTGATGGGTGCTGGGTTAGGGGCTGCTGCTGCGTACACTGCAGGGACTCGGGTCTGCGGTGCGTGGTTTGTGCGTGCAAGGGGCAGGGGATGTGCGTGGCAGAGGACAGGGAGGTGCACGGGCGGGATGCGGGGGGCGTGAGGTGGCAGGATCCAGTGGGTCTCGCAGGGGCGCGTGCGTCGGCCCCGCGGGGCGCGCGCTGCAAGACTTTGGGGTGCAGGGTGGAGGAGCTCACGTCGGAGGGGGCGGCCAGGCTGGGTGGGGGTGGGGTGGGTGGGTGCCGGGGAGCCGCGTGCTCCGCTCACCTCCGCTCACCTCCTCTCACCCCCGATCCGCTCGGCTTCCTGCGCCGGCTCCGCGCGTCGCAGCCGGGAAGTTTCCGAAGCCCAGGCGGCGGGAAGCGCCACCGCCGCTGCCGCCGAGCGCCACCGGAGCCTCAGGCGGCGGCCTCGCCTGAAGCCGAGGGGCCGCCACCACCGCCGCCACCACCGCCGCCGCTGCGGAGGGAAACTCCAAATCCCGCCTCCGCCGCCGCCTCCTCCCCTCCCGTCGCCGTCTTCTCCGCCCCCTGCCCAGGAGGGGCAATGTCGCCGGCGGCGCGCAGGGAGGGAGCGGGGAGGGACCGCGGCCTGCCAGGCATCTCCTTCCACCTTCCCCGCCCCCGGCCGCCTTCCTCCCACCTGCAAGACTGTGCGCTCCGCCCGCCCCTGACCCTCTGTCGGGCGCCGGCTGCAGCGCCGGACCCCAACAGCCCCGCCGCGTGGGGGCCTCAAGCTGAGTGGGGTGGGAGACCCAACCTAGGCTGGACCTGGGCTGGGGGAGGGCCGCTCCGAAGAGTCTACGCTGGCTTCTGCTTCCAGCCAGGGAAGCCAAGGGGCCCGTGGAGGAGCGGGCACAGCTTGGCCCCTAGGGCCACCTCCTACTGTCACACAGGAGAGGGCACAAGGTCTATCTGGCAGAACCACAAATGCCCCCCCACTCCCAGGTCCCTCTGCACTGCCTTCTCCCATTCTCGTGTCTCAGACTCTGGCTAATAATAATAGCGTTTGAGCATCAGTGCCTGGAAGGGGTGGGGCCAGGACGCTGGGGGAGGGCCTGGGAGGGGGCCTTGTCACCAGGCCCACTTTGCTTTCCTCTGCAGCAAAGGCCATGAGCATCTCTGTCCAGGACCTCGTTTTGTGCGTACACCAGTCTGGGAGGCGGAGGGGACCGTTCGGTGGGCTAGCTAGGGAGACTGAGGCAGGGGCTTCCCAGAGTCCCACAGTGGTGTAGCGGCAGAGCCCGGCCGGGGGCAGAAGCCCCGGCTGAGTGTAAACAGGGGACTCACTGGGCTTTCGGCCTCACTGGCCGCCGCAGGGATAAGGAGGCAGGGGCAGCGCACAGGGGCTCCCTGGTGAGTAAAGGGTGACTTGGGCCCCAGGAATGTGGCACAAGGGGTGCTGAGAACCCGCACGATGCTCTGGGCTGTTGGGGGCCACCATCTGGCGGGGCCTCCAGTGCGTGTCTGCTCAGGGCCATCAGAGCCAGGCAAGGCCAGGCTGGGACGACATCAGGAGGGAGGCGGGCTGAGATGGGATGCCAGCAGCTCCATGGAGGCGGCCTGGCGGCCTGGGCTCCCGCCTGCAGCAGTGCTGAATTCTCCTGAGTCACTTCCTGGAAAAGAGGGGAGAGAGGCAGCTTTGTCTCTGGTGCCTCAGTTTCCTCATCTGTACAGCTGGGGAGAGGGGAGGCCCTCCAAGCTTTGCTGCACTTTCAGGGCACGGTATATGAGCCCAAGCAAGGTCCTGCGGCTACCAGCTGGGTTCACCTGCCTTGTCTTCTGGCCCCTTCCCCTGCGGAGGCTCACACTGAGAACCCGCTCGCTGCTCTGGCCCTTGGCCTTCCAGGCGGGCCTGGCCGCTCCCACGTGGGAGGCCTTGGCAGACAAATCACCAGAGGTGGAAAGCTGCGCCCTGTGGCACTAGGACCATCGTATCAGGCAAAACATGAAAACATATGGAGATGGGAAAAAGTTGGGGCTGGCTTTCATCCCCCCCCCCCCGACCCCCTCCCTCCCATTTGGGGAAGATCCACCTGGCTGCGCCCATGGCCCAAGGCACTCAGTCAGCCCCCTGCGCTCAAGTGACTCCGGGCTGAACACTGGAGGGGACCGTTTGGATTGTATGATGCTGCCCCACAGCCCTGCAAGGCCGCCGCTCCCGCCGGCTGCTCTCCAGGTAGCAGCACCCACCCAGTGCGGG
Source organism: Enhydra lutris kenyoni (assembly GCF_002288905.1). Lineage (NCBI taxonomy): Eukaryota > Metazoa > Chordata > Mammalia > Carnivora > Mustelidae > Enhydra > Enhydra lutris. Next base: position 3,016,759 of record NW_019154180.1, on the reverse strand, counting down.
AGGATGACGGCGCCCACAAGTGGCCAGGCCAGTCCCGGGAGCTCCAAAGGCATAGGTCTGCTCTGATGGGGAAATGGGGCCTCTCTCTTCACCTCCAGAGACTTCTCCTGGCTGGCAAAGCCCGGCCTGGACCCTGTCGGGGGATGAAATGCACAGCCGTCTTGAGGGCTCGAGGGCTGATTGTGTTAGCATCGAGGTGGCTCTGCGGGCGCAGCTGGGCCTCCATCTCCCAAGCCACCGAGCCCACGTGCGTGCTCCTGTGGGCTCCTTGCCTGCGTCTCTGGCGGCCTGACCTGGCAGCTCTAAGCCTTACTCTCTCCTCCGCACCCCGCCCCCTTATCTGCCAGAATCCCCAGCCACACTGACGGGGTGCCCCAAGAATGGCCAACCCTACCTACGTGAGATGGAGGGCCAGATTGCTGGGCCTCGGTGGGGATGGAGAGATCCCGTGCTTGGGGGGCCGCCGCCCGCCGGCCCGCTCTGGTGCTCTGCGCACGGCGGTCCTTTGGCTGAAGACACCTGTCTCGGGCCCCACTCCTGGGCGCCCTCCCAGGCAAGCAAAGCTTGGAGGAGAGGCCTATGTCATCCGGCCCCAGCATGGGGATCCTGTCCCCATTTGGGGGGCTCCAGCACTTGGTGCCTGGCACCTGAGGCAGACTCCTGAGAGCAGTAGCTGTGGCTGAAGCCACTTATCTGCGTGACCCCCTACCCCACAGGCTGCCATCCCTCTGCCACCCCCTCCACTGGGTCCCAGGCCCCCCATCAGCGCCCTTCTAGACCCATCTTGCAACCAGGGCTGTGTCTTCCGGAGCGCATTGTAGACCCTACTCTGGGGCGCCCCACCTGCCCGTGGGAGCTCCCAAAAGGGCCAGGGCCAGACATTTGCAACTAAATGGTCCTGTGGCCGTTCTCAGAAGCCGCACCTGCAGGCAGAAGGGTGAGAGCCAGTGGAGAGGAGGGAGAGGAGAGCTGCAATGGCAAATGGATTTCTGAGGGGCTGTGACCTCGGCAGCCTTTAACACCCCCATTCTGGGAGGGCTCAGGTTCAGGTTCAATAACCTGGTTATAAACCCCCTCCGGCCAGCTGTGCAGGCTCTCTCTCCTTGTCTTGTCCTCCGGAGAAGCAGCGCGCCGTCTAGATGCACATTACAGATGATACAATCCTTTTACCCGGGGAGAGAGCCAGACGCCCACGCCCATTGGTGGACAGGCACAAGGAGGTGAGTGGGAAGAGGAGGGAGAGCGGGGATGGGAGGGAGCCCCCCCAGCTCCCATGGTGGAGAGGCGGGGTGGGGGGGAGAGGGGGAAGCAGAGGACTTCCTGGCTTGTCCAAGGGAGGTTGAGGAATGAGTGGGGGCAGAGGAGAGGGGAGCCAGAGTGGCTGGGGAGACTGGGGGTACCCAGAGCATGCAGGGAGTTGCTCCCCTGCTGTAGAAGCCCCCCTCAACCAGTTTTTCTGAGGGGAGCCTCTGTGAGTGGCCTATCTGCCTTTCTGGCCACTTCTCTCTGTACCGCCAACCAAGAATGGGCCTCTTGAGCGAGAGCATCTCATCGCAGGGAAGAAGATAATCTGCAGGGCTGGGGTGGGGTTTCCTGAGTGTGCTACGTGTCCCCACCCCCAACCTTGCTCCTTGGGGATCTGCCTCCTCCCATCGTGGCATTCGGAGCACAGTCTGGCTGCTTCCACCGGCCACTTCCGCCTTCCCCTCTCAACAGTGCGTGGCCCAAACTGGGCCCTGTTGGCTCCCAGCACCCAGACCAAGGCTGGACACCAGGCTTGCTGGGTGCTGTGCCTCTCTGTGGTCAGGGGACACTGAGCGCTCTTCTGCTCCTCTCCATAGAGACACAAGGTCTAGGCCCCCTCCCCCCTCCCCCAAGGCTGCAGCCTCCGTGGAAGGGCCTGCCTCGGCCCTGGGGGCTTGAGTCCAGTCCCAGCCATTGATGGCTTGGGGTGCGGGTGGGCAGGAGCAGGGCCAGCTACCCTCCCAGAGCAAGTAAGGGCCCTAGAGAGCCATCCATGGGGTCTGAACTGGCAAAGAACCTTCTGCGGAGAGGGTCTGGGAGGATGGTGGTTCCAGGGTGACCCAGCCAGGCCCCTAGAACAGGCTCATCCCAGCCGGGAGGAAAGCCTTTTCCTCTGTCACCATCCCTTGGCCTGCCCCCCTCCTCCACACAGCCCCCCAGCTCTTGCTGCCCTCTCCCCACTTTCCTGCTTGAGACGTTTGCCACAAGGAGGGCTAGGATATTTCTGCCAGCTCTGTGGGGATTTTTCCGGTCTAAATTTAGAGAGCCACTGTTTCCCCGCAATACCTGCTTCCCATGTTGGTGACTGATCAAGTCCCGAGAGCACCCAGGGCAGAGGGAGCAGCGCAGATGTGCGGCTGTGTGACCACCAAGCCACTGAGCCTCCAGCCAGCCCCTGGGCAGAGGGAGGGGGAAGAGGAGGGAGGGGGAAGGCCAGGGCCTGCTGGCGAGGATGCCAGAGGGATCCTTTGCATCCGCTCAGAGGTGAGGTCCGGAGTGGCCCACGAGAGGCTGCTGGTGGGAAGGGGCCAGCTGAGGGCCCTCGCTCAGGGTCGGGCACGCAGTCCAGCCCCCACATTGGTCCTCCCGGTGGGAGACTGTGATCAGTCGCTGAGTCCCTTGCAGATGATAGGGTACTGGTGCTCAGTCTCCCTCTGTCACTGTGTGTCCCAGTGGTGTGATGAGTCTGCTTTCGGGGCTCGCTGTCTTCCTGCGGGAAGCACAGAAGGACCTCAGCCGCCACACCCAGTGTGTGGTGAGGGCTCCGTCCCTGCGAGCTGGGCCCTCTCCTCCCCACCCCATGGCCAGCATCATGTCATCATTGCAGAGAGAAAGGACGGGGCCCGTGGGGACCATGAGAGTCAGGGTTCAGCCGGGGCCACTCTGGGGTCCCATTTGACTCTGCTGTCATCGACCTGCAGCAGTGGCCTGAGAAAGGTCTTCTAGCAGTGGAAGCCTCTCCTCTCTGTGCCCGCACTCTGGGGGAAGCTGTTGGGGCTGTCACAGAGGGGGACCATGTGGGGGACACAGAGCCCAATTTGTCAACCTGCAAGAGTAGCTCTCGGGACCTGCTGTTGGAGAGCCGGCAAGAGCCACGGGGACTGTAACTGTGACCTTAGCCTCCCTGTTCTCCGCAGCCCCAGAGGAGAAAGGGGGTGTCGAGGATGAGGTCCCGGAGGCTATAAGCCTAAGACGAGTTCCCAATCTTCAGAGCAAACGTCCTGTGCTTCACTCTCAGTGATGGCCCCATCCACCGCTGGCCTACACAGGCTCTGCAGATGATAAGGCATAGAATTATCCAGAAATCGTCTTCAGGAAGAGGGACATGTGGTGCCCAGAATGCCGTCTCCTTCTTAGCCAAGCCTACCCTTCCCCCACGGCTCCTGTCCCTGGGGCCCTACCCCCAGCACTGGCCCCCGGCACCCCCAACACCAGCCTTGCCTCTGCCTGGGCCCCTAGCTGGCCCTTCCAGTCTTCCCATGAGGCCAACACCTCAGTGACCAGGCTCTCTTCGGACCTCTGGCCTGGGGGCACTGCACGCTCGGCCACACCTGCCTCCCAGAGTCTAGGCCCAGTCGGCATTACTTGGCTTCCTAAGGTTGTGGCTTCCAGACATGCTTCGACGCCCCCACGATTTGACCCCCTCTTGTCACACTCCAGGACCTGTGAGGTTTTCCTCCTCACTCCTCGGCCCCTGCTGACAGGTCCACTCCTGGGGCCCCGACTCTGGGCTCACGGCCTCTCTTCTGCTGTGCCAGCCCTCATCCTTAACATGGCCCACTGAGCCTCTGTGTGTCAGTGCTCGTCCTGTGACTCCGGCCCCATCTACTCAGCCTGTACGATGCCTTCCTTGCTCCTGGCCACCTTCCGTCCTACAGTCCCCTGTGGCCACTCCACCCTGCACCGGTCCCCCGGAGCCCAGTCCGGTGAGAGCTTCCCACACTAAGGCCCTTCCCCGGTCAAAGCCGCCCAGTCACCTGCATCCATGCTCTCCTGTCCCCCACCATGTCTGCCCCATCGGTGGCTTGCTGATGTGCCCTCTTAGCCAGACCTTCGGTGCTGTCCTGCTGGAACATTCTCCTCCTGGCCATTTGTCCCAAGTCTGTCTCAGGCATCATGGCCCTCATTCCCTTCTATGTGTTCCCACTGGATGACCTCAGCTCTTCTCCCGGGTGATGACTGTGACATCACACTATCTTTTGGGGGCCACAGTCACAGCACCCCATGACCAGTCTGATGCAGCGTGTCTCCACTCAAGTCACCCAAATCCTGACGTCAGAGTTTGGTTCCTTCTCTCTCCACTGCCCTGCAGTTTCTGATGAGTCTATCACCCAAAGAGCTTGCAAGTGTGTCACTTTTTGTCGCTGGCCAGGCCCTGCCCCCTCCTCACTGTTGGAAGATTCCAGGCTCAGCCTTACCCGCCCCCCCACAATGCGGAGGACGAGGACGGCATCATGCGTTCCTCCCCCAGCCCCCTTCAGTGGCCCCAAGGGGCCTTGAGGACAAAGTCTGCATACTGTAGGCCACTGGTCTCCGCTGGGGGTGGCCAGAATGTACCAGAATTTCTTGTGTCCCTCTCCCTTACTGTAAATAAGCTCGCGCGCGTTCTGAGGCTCCGTGGAGGTGAACCTGTGTTTTGTGAGCCCATGGCCGCCACCCTGCCATCTGGCAAAGGCTTTGCCTGCCATGTGCACTGCCTGTCACCACTGCGGGCCCCTGTTTGCCCGGCAAGGGCATACCCTCTTCTGTTCTCTGGGACCGTCTGGCTCAGGCCGTCTGTGTCCTCCCAGCTCCAGACCCCTGTGGCTCTTACCCGGGGAGCCACCTCAGTGAGTTGAGAGACTGCTTAGAGGGGAGTGGCCATCTCATGTCGTGCCCAGAGGGGCTCTTAGATGGGCTCAAGCATGGCTTGTAGACCCCGGGAGCAAGTGGGTCCAAAAGCTTGGCTTGCTGGGTGACTTCAACCTGACCCCCGAAGAAAGCCCAAAGACCGTCTGAATCCTGAGTCCTGGCAGCCCGCTCGGGGGCGGCGATTCCCACAGCTCCCTGGTTCCCGGCTTGCCAGCTTTGTTTTTCCGTTTCTCAATCAGGAGGCTCCAGGGTCCCGTAGAAGCTGCTAGCAATGGTAGCCCAGCCTTACCCTCACCAGTGCACACGGGATGTTCTCTGCCTGCAGAGCCCTAGCCTCCCCCTCCTTCTCCTCCTCCTCCCCGTCCTCCTCCCCCTCCTCGACCCCTCAGCTGGGAGCACCTCCCTCAGGTGTAATCCCTCGCCTCTGTCGCATGTCACAGGGCTTCCCCTTGCGTACCCTGCGCCCGGCTAGCTGGCTGGCCAGGAGATGCTGCAGACACCTCTGGAGGCCAGTGAACCTGGCATCCGGCCTGGGCGCAGCAGGCTCCATGAGTGTCTCCTGAATGAAAATGATCTAGTTGCCGTGGCCGGGAAACCACGCACAGACCTTCACAGCACCCCACTCTGTGGCTGGTTCTTGGCTGGCCCACCGGGGGTCCAGAGAGGGTTGAGAACCAGACCCCGTGCCCACATGGGGCCCCCATGCCACTCTCCAGCACCAGTCCCTGCCCAGGGGCTGCTCCCCTCCTCCTCCCTCCTGGGGCCTTGTCCTGCCTCCAGGTGAGGACTCGGAATTCCTGGGGCAAGGCCCAGCCCCCAAACCTCTCCTCTGCTGCAGCCTTCTCCCAGGCCCCTCGGCTGCCCGCCCCTCCCGCCCATCCCGCTTCTGCTGCAAGCAGCAGGCCCAGACCTAGTGGCTGTCTCTAGCCTTGTCTTTGTTTCTGCTCAGAAGTCTGAGCGTGCGCTTGCTGGGCACAAGCTGAGGAGGAAAGGCAGGGCAGGAGGAGGTGAGCCACTATGTGGTCCTATCAGTGGTCCCCAAGACGTACCCCGTACTGCAGAGACTGAACCCTCATGGGAGTGCTCGTCACCTGGGAGTGAGAAGACAAGCAGAGCATTAGGGACAAGGCGTGGGTGTCTGTGTGACTGCCCAGAATCCCACAGGACGGACCCAGAGATGTGTTTGGAGAATGTGGCTGACTCCTGGGGCTGCAGGGCCCCGGGGGGGGGGGGGGGGGGGGGGGGATCTATACTGTGTGTGTGTGTGTGTGTATACACTTCTTATGATTTAATTGGACTACATAAGCTGTAGCCAACAAAAGGGACAATAATCCAAAAGATGAAAATGTTCTAAGATAATATTAATATAGGGCTTCTTATGGGTTGAATTGTGTCCCCCCCCAACTCCTGCACCTGTGAGTGTGACCTGATTTGAAAATAGGGTTGCTACAGATATAATAAAGGTCTGCTCGTCCCACAGTGGGTGGGGCCTGTAATCCGGAATGACTGGGGACGTTGGGACACAGACTCATATGAAAACACTGCAGGAAGCTGGAGGGCGGCAGAACTATACAAGCCAAGGACACCAGAGATCACCAGCATGTCCCCAGCAGCTAGGGGAAACACCTGGACCAGAGTCTTGCCTAGGCCTTCAGAAGGAGAACAGCCCAGAACTGGGAGGCGGTCAATGTCTGCTGTTCTAAGCCCTCCAGTCGGTGGTACCTTGTTAGAACAGCTCTGCAAACGAGTACAGAGCCTTTCTGTCTTCCAAAATGCTTTCTCCTCTGTTGTATCATTGAAAGCTAAAATATCCCTATGAGGTGGATAATCCTAGCATTTTACAGATGAAGAAACTAAGCTTCAGCACATTTGACTGAGTTGCTTCGAGTAATTCAGTCAGTTTGAGGTAGGCCTGCACAGGGCTCAAGACAACTCTTCTGATTTTAAAATCTAGATTCAGTGAAACCTAAGTTGTCTAAAGTCTCCCCACTTCCTGATGTAACTGTATTGTAATTTTACTTTAAGGTGTGTATTTCAGAGTGGGGTGTGGATAAAGTGTATATTTCTAAGATTTATTTATGTTCAAAATGTATTTGGGGGGAGGGGCCGAGGGATAGGGGGAGGAAATCTCCAGTAGACCACTGCCCCCCGATGTGCGGAGCCTGACACGGAGCTCGATCCCATAACCCTGAGATCACGACCTAAGCCGAAATCAAGCGTCAGATGCTTAAGCGACTGCGTCACTCACGCGCCCCTAAAGTGTACATTTTGGAAGCTTTTGGTCTGACAGATAGATTTGGTTGATTGAGTCAAGACAAACAGCCCACCCCTTGCTCTATGCCTTGTCCTACCTCTGAAAAATTGATCTCTTTTTCGGGAGAAAAGCAGTCAATCTTTTTTTTGCTATGAATGTCCCTCCTCAGTACTGCTTTAGCAGCATGCCACAAATTTTGCCATGTTGTAGTTTTATTTTCATTTATTTCAGTATCTTCACAAATTTCTCTCTGGATTTCCTCCTCGTTTGCTGGATCATTCAAAAGTGTGCTATGTGGCTTCTGAGAGTCTGGAGATTTTTCTGTGACCTTTGGGATATGGTCTGTGTCGGCACGTGGACCATGGCTGCTGGTGTTGGGTCGAGCGGTTTGCAAGGGCTCTTCAGATCCTCTTTGTTGCCAGTGTTTTTGTGTCCTTCCAGAGTCTTCCTGATGTTTTCTTTGGTTGTTTTGTTAATTGTTGAGGTCTCTAACTATAATCATGGGTTTGTCTCTTTCTCCTTCCAGCCCTACCAGTTTTTGCTGCCTGCACTAAATGGACATGCACGTGTTTTTGTCATTCTTGAAATGAATATTTTGGTTTGATGTTTTATGCAAATGAATTTTGGGGGCTCAGTTGTAGTTGTACGGGGAGCAGCCTGCCCCTCTCCACGGAAAAGAAGGGAAGACCCTGGTGAACATTCCCACCTGCTTGGAATCTCAACATAAAAGCATGGATGGGGACGAGGGTTTTTGATAAGAAAACTTGGAAGTTCCACAAAGAGGTTTTTGCTCATTCCACCTCCAAGAAGGACCCACATCTTAGAAGCAACGAGTGGTTCCTAGCTCACATTAAAACAAGGTCCTTAGTCTATTCTTAATTTATGGCATTTCTTTAAACCTTGCTGTAAAGGATAGCTTTTTCTAAACATGCTTCCCAATGTGGCACTTGATAGTCATGTTGACCGAGAACTTGTCTTTTGGGCAGAGGCACCAGCGCATGCTTGTAGAATAACGGATGAATGCACTCGATTGGCTTCCAGGAATATTCTAGAGTTATTGAGATGGTGGCTGGGGACCCGGGAGGAAGTAGATGGCTTTCAACAAGTGACCCGCAAAATCCAGATCAGGCAGGATCCTGTCTGTCTGTTTGTCTGTCTGTGCCACAGACGGTGAGCCTCAGAGTGGAGTCTTGAAGCAGGAGTTCACCAGGGGGAGCAGAGGGAACGGCATGGCCTAGAGCATGGAGGCATGGAAACACTTAACCTGTTCAGTTAACCTCCCACCCACACTGGACCTGCATGCTCTTGCCCTGGGGCGTGCGCGCATGTGTGTTACTGGGAGTAAAATGAGGTTGGAGTTGTAGCAGAGCCAGACACAGGGCCCCGGGCTGCCGTATCAGAGAGGGGGCTGGGGGAAGGGAGCTGGCGGGAGCTGCCACCTTTGTTCAAGACGTGGAAGATGGTTCCCGAATGCCTCTGGCTCTCTGTACCTTCCAAGGGGTGCGTGAGGGGAGGGCGGGCAAGGTCGGGCAGGGCGCTGCGGGCCCTGGCATTTCAGTCCTCACCTGAGAAGCTCAGGCCTGGGACTAGCCACCCTCCCAGGCCAGTGGGATGGTGATCATTCGGCAGGTCCCTTGGAGTGGTCCTCTTCCAAGATCTGGCTGTGCAGAGAGTCTCGGGGCTGCCGGGCCCCGCCTCCTTGCCTGTCTGCCACAGGGATCAGATGATTTTCCCCCATGGATGCGAAGGCAAAAGTGGATGTACATGTGTGTCTCCCCATCTTCGCTCAACCCCTCAGGGTACTGCTCGAGGGAAAGGGCAGAGCGTTCCACAAACCCCCAAGACTACACCTGCCAGGTGTGGAGAGAAGTGGCCGAGCCCGGGAGGAAGCAATCGCAGCTGGAGCTGAATTAGATGTAGATCGGGCGGAGGTGCCCTGGGCATCGCGGGTGGGCTCGGATGCTTGGCGGGAGTGCTTGGCTGGTGAAGGTGTGTGAAGGATCCTTCCCTCGCAGGCTGGAGGACATCAGGCCTTCCTGGGGCGTTCCCATGAGAAAGGAGGTGGGCTGTGGGGCCCACTGGTCTGGGGGTCACTGCGAGCCTGGGCTAGGCACAGGGAGTTGCCGGTGGTGGGGGAGAAGGCCCCAGGGGCAGCACACCCTGCCTCCTTCCTGCCCACCCTAGAGGCTCCTGACCTTTGCACCACGGTGACGCACATTCCTTCTCTTCTGGTTTCAACCTTGCTTCCCCTTGACTCTGCCTCCCCGTGTGGGCAAATGCCCAGGGCTGTTGCTGTCTGGGCCGCCCGCTCCCCAGGACCCCGCCCCAGAACCCTGCTTCCCCCGTTGGGCCCTTGCAGACACCTCCCACCCACACTGGCTTTTGACCTGGTCCCGTGGGGGGACCAGGGGCTGATTTGCGACCTCAGAGCTCCTGGGCACCTCCGTGTAGCAGCCCGAGCCTGGTTTAGGGCCCCGCTCTGGCCCGCGTTGGTTGGCGGAGGTGTGGGCCAAGGTTCTGAGTCAGGCACCATCTGTGCCCACCTCTTTCCAGAAGGTACCAGGCCTCCCCAGCTCCAGTGTGGGAGGCAGATGGGAAGAGAGATGGAGCACGGTAGCCCTGTGCTCTTGGCGCCGACTGATGTGTCCACGGACTTTCTCCTTCTGCCCACATGACGGCCACTGTGGCTCTGGGGCCGGTGTCCTCGGGCTGCAGGCACCGTTCTGCGGGGGTGGGGGGGGGCTGCTCCCTGCAAAGTTGGCGCACTGCGGGCTTCGACCTCTCCCTCCGGGGGGGCTCACTCACGTTCCGTTGGCCGCGTGGCTTCCCCCCGAACTTCTTCTCTGGGCCCCTTCCCTGCTGCAGAGTGGGCTCCTGTTGGCTGGCCTGCCCCTAGGAGGGAGTCTCTGGCCTGGCCGGGGACCCCCAGGGTGCTGAGACACCCCTGCTCCCCCGGGCCTTGGCTACCTCGCCCGCCCCTCCTCCCCGAGCCCAGCTCAGACAAGGAGTGAAGCTGGGGTTCCAGGGGCTGAGGAGGAAAGCAAACCCTTAACCCTGTCAGCTCCCCACTCTTCTCCCCAGGTCCTCCTCATGTGTTTCCCCGAACAGCCCTGCTTCTCTGCCTCCCTTAGGGGGCAGACGCCTGCCAGGCCGGGCCCCTTCGCTTGTGGCCTTCGCTTGTCTCCAGGTGGTGGGGCTTAGAGCAGGACGCCCCTTGCCCCTGGGACACTGTCAGCCAAGTCCCTGATCCCTGGCCACCCCCCACACACCCCCAAAGAGGGAGAAGGATGTGGGAGCTTCTTCATCCATTCAGCCTTTCTAGGCCTGCCAGCCCCTGCATGGGAAGCCTCATGGCCCTCCCCACCTTGTGCGTCAGAAGGAAGGAATGTTCTGTGTGCTCCTCCTGTCCACAGTGCCATGCCCCCGTGTCTGCATGCAAACCCGAGGACTTCTCAGAGAATAAACCTGTCACCCTGTCCCTGGCGTCCTCTGTTATCCCCATCCCCAGCACAGGCCAGAGATCCTAGATCTGAGGCCTCAGACAGATGGACGGACAGGTGGGCTGTCAGGCCTGCGGGGAGGAGGGTCATGGACAAGGTGGTGGCTGGAGGGGAGCCCCGTGGGCCCCCGTGCCTCCTTCGCCACAGCCTGGCCCTCACAGTGAGTGAGGGAGAACAGGGGGGCTGTACCCGGGCCACTTAGTGAGCGGGGAGGCTGCCGGCCCTTGTCTCCCAGGTCAGAAGCAGATCTTTCTCTCACTGTAGGAATGTCCTGGGGCTGCCCTAACAGGTCACCATGACTGGAGGGACGGTTGGGGGGGTGCTTAAAACAGTGGAAATGCCTTCCCTCACGGTTCTGGGGCGAGAAGTCTGAAATCAAAGCATTGGAGGGCCTCTGGGGGCTCGAACAGAAGACCCTTCCTGCTTCTTCCAGTTCCTGGGGTTCCGGGTGTCCTCGGGTTTGGAGACGCCGCTCCAGTCCCTGCCTCTGTCTTGACACGATTTTCTCTTTAGTCCTTTCCTGTCTCTTCCAAGGCCACTGGTCACTGGATTCCAGGTCCACCCAGGTGTTCCAGAAAGATCTCATTTCCAGATCCTTCATTTCATCACATCTGCAAAGGCCCTTTGTCCTAATAAAGTCACATTCACAGGGTCCGGGCTGTGGACGTTCTCTCCCGGGGACCCCCGCTCACCCCCCACACGTTGTGCTGTCGGCTCAGGCACCCCACCTCTGAGGACAACGGCTCATGGGGGTTCTCAGGTGGCCCCAGCGGCTCCATGGCTGGGCTCTACTCTGTTCATCGCCAAAGGCTGGAAGGGGCTGGCCACCAAAGCCACAGGCTCTTCCTCCGTTTCCCTGCTCTGGCCCCAGGGAGCTGAACATCCCCCTCTGCCGTGTCACCTAGCAGTTGTCCAACACGAAGCCGCCTGGGAGTCGTCTCCTCAGGACAGACAGGATGAAGCAAGGGGCAAGCAGCACGGGTGGGGCGGGGGGTTCTGTTTCCTCAGCTCCAGAAGAGGCCGGAGGGGCGGGTGTGTGGCGGCGGTGGGGGGAGCAGTGTGCAGAGCAAAGGGAGGCTACTTCGAGCCCAGGAGCATTTTGGAAAAGGGACCAGCCACATCCCGAGAGCCGGTCTGCAGGCTTCCCTCCATCCCGCCACCAGACCTTTGCTCCCGAGGTTGCCCAACCGGACGCCCATCCAGCACCCATGCCCCGGGCTTCCCGCGCGCCCCCTGCCCCGGCTCGGTTCTCCCCGCCCCCTCCGATCTCCCCATCCTTGAACATTATGCAGCGACATCAGTGCCGCTCACAGTCAAGCCATGCAAGCCATGGTTACTTTTCTTCTCCGCACAGCATTTTGTTTTCCCAGGAGTTAATAATTGTCCTTCGGCTGGCTGTTTGCTTAGCTTCCCGGGCACTTATCGCTAATTCAACCTGAGTCGCGTCCTGGTGTGTAAACGTTCTCTCAAGACAATCAAACATGCCCGACATTCTAGTAATTTCTTCTTAACCAAAATCTCTCGTGGCAGAGTGCTCTGACTGGCCGCAGGCTGTCCAGCTGCCTGGGACCCGTCCCCCACGGGAAGCTCCCTCTGCTGGAGCCCTCCGGCCTGGCCCCCACCACAGGGGAGCTCTGTTTCCCTCACCCCCTCTTGGAGACCTTAGCTTACGGTCAATTTTCCTTTCCTTTCCTCTTTTTTTTTTTTTTAAACAATGAGCATGTGTTTCTGTACTGCTCATGTAAGGTTTAAGAAAATATATCTAAAAAGAGCGAGGCTGGCTGGCGGGCAGGAGCCCCAGTGCTGAGGACCAGCGTGGCCTCCGCCGGTCGGTGCGGCCTTGAGCGGGCCTCTCCCTCCCGGAGTCTCGTTCCCATTATCTGTAGCAGCCCGGGTTTAGACTGGGGTTATTCATTAATCCTTCATTTCTTCATTCAACAGACATTTCTTAAGAAAACTGTTTATCGTGGAAACTGTCAACCTGCAACAAAGGTAGAGAGAATCCTACTTTGGCCCCAGCATCAGCCGTTATCAGCAACTTGCTGCTGGCTCTCATCTCTAACCCTTGTTTCCCGGAGTATTTTTCAGAATCAACTCTTCGGAAATCATTTGATTCGCAGGCAGTTGCCGCGAGCATCGGCGCCTCGCATTTCCAGCAGATGACAGCCGGGTCAGCCCGGAGCCGCCCCGGTTGCACGCGGGTGTGCCCTCGTGCGCACGCGCGCGTCTCTGAAATGCGGGCACAAAAAAAAAAAAAAAAAGAAATGCGGGCACAAGAGAGAACCCCCGTGAGCTTGCTCTTGGGATTTCATCTTGTGCTGAGGCCGGTGAAGTCGAACACCTTTTCACGCCCCTGTTTGCCCCTCACATGGCCTGTTTGGTGAAATGTTTTTTTGTCAATTTTTCTAAGTACATTGTTTGCTGGATTTTGCCCATCTGGTTCATTTACAGCCCACCCCCCCTTTTCCATGCAGTATTTCTTGAAACAATGAGCTCTTGACCGTGGAATAATTTTACCTTTCCGGAGATGCTATGGAGGTGCTACCCAGAATTTCCGGGTACGCCTCACCCTCACCTGACTCAAGGCCAGACTTCATTCACATCTCACCACTTTTTCTAGTGATGTCTCTTTTTTTGTTCCAGGACCCCTTCCAGGACCCCACATTGCTTTTACTCCAGAGCATTTAAAAATAAATGCTCAACATCATGTCATGTCACACAGAAACACTTACCCGTGGATTGCCCATAGATGGGGGCTTCTAAAAACAACCCTGCAATGTCATGATCTCACCTAACGACTGAAATTAGAAATAAGTCCTTAACGTTCTCTAATATACACTTTTCTTGATTGTTTCAAAGAAGCCTTTTCACGGTGGTTTGTTCAGCCTGGGCTGGGTAGACCTCGTGTGTCTTTTCTGTGCCATCTACTTGCTGGAAAAGCCAAGCCTTTCATCACGGTTACAAAAGGGTAATTTTCTGATTTGATCATTTTTCGTGCATTTCCTACTTGGAATTCAGTAATGGAAGAAATTTCCCTCATCAACTATTCGGTTGTCATGAAGCACAAGCAATCCTGGAGTAGCAGCATAGACGCACGAGCCTTCTTTCTGTTTACTCCCCTTCAGAGCAATGACTCGGTCCCCTAGCAACTTCCAGAATGCCTGGACTTTTCCATATTGAATATGCATCTGCTATTGCCATCATTTCTGCCTTTTGAGGCTCAGATGGATCCATCTGTGGCCTGGGGGAGTTCCTGCAAGGGGGCTCCCAGGTAACCCAATGTGGCGCTTGTGGCCTGAGGCCCCCCCGCACTTCCTGCCATAGCAGAGCGCCCGGGGCTCATGCGCACGCGCCGGCCTGGTCCGGATCCTGCTGGAGAGAGGTGGTAGAGAGACACCTCGACACTGCTGAATCCAGTCCAGATGTCCTCGTAGCTCTTCTTCTCCTTAACATGTAACCCTTTAGGTATGTATGATGAAAACTCCATGTTTTTGAGACACTTGAAATACTTCTTTTTTGCATGGTTATGCCGAAACTGTCCATTTGTTTCTGCTTGTTTTTCACGCTTAGGGAATGATTTGGTCTCCTTTTTAATTTTTTTCAATTATAGAAACAATTTTTCATGAAGCAATACTTGTATATTTATATCCTCCTATTTCTTTTTTTTAAAGATTTTATTTATTTATTTGACACAGAGAGAGAGAGATCACAGGTAGGCAGACAGGCAGGCAGAGAGAGAAGGGGAAGCAGGTTCCCTGCTGAGCAGAGAGCCCGACTCGGGGCTCAATCCCAGGACCCTGAGATCATGACCTGAGCCCAAGGCAGAGGCTTAACACACTGAGCCACCCAGCCGCCCCTATATCCTCCTATTTCTTATACAGATACTATTACATGCTGTGCCGTACCTCGCGTGTGGATATATGCTTACATCCTGGGGCTTTGCAGGAGGTATAGGAGCTCTCTTGGACCCATTATCCACCTGCATAGTGCTCTGAGAGGCCAGCCTTGCATAGCTGACTCAACTAGGCCTGTGCAGTGGGTGGTGGCTGGTTTCCAGTCATTTGTCATTACTAAGAAGTACCTACTTTCGATAGGTCTGCGAGACTCCCTCCCTCCTTCATTAGTTCAACACATGCAAGGTGCTGGCCATGTGCCAAACACTGGGCCAGGCTCCCTGGGTGTCATGATTACGATGGAGATCCGTCATTGTTTCCCCTGGGTTCGCCCATTCTTCGTGGGTGACAGATTCTTAGCTAGGCCCATGCCTGCCTGAATTAAGGCTAGTTGCAGCCACATGACCAGTTCTGGCCAGTGAGATTTAACTGGAAGTCTTATATAGCACCTTCTGGAAAACTGCTTTCAGAGACGCTGGTATTCTTCTTGTTCCTCTTATTCACTCTTTGCTCTATTCCCTGCGTCATCTTTGTTCTGATGTGACGGCTGGAGCACTAGCTGCCATCTTGGATCAAGGCGGTAAAGGCCATCACCCTAGATATTAGTAAACTGGAATCATCTGGAAGGACCTTTGAACCCTAATGATTTTGTGGACTATCCATACTAGCCCTGAATGTTTTACCTCTGGACTTCGCTAACACACAAGACAAATAAAGGTCTTCTTCGGTTAAGTCCCCATTATTATTAGTTTTTTTCTCATGTGTATCCCTAAACCTAATCCCAGTGGACAGAGGGAAAAGCAAAACAGATGAGGTCTCTGATATTATCTTATGGGGGAACAGCCCATTAAATATGACACAGCTAGTAAGTAAGTGTGTAACTGGTATTGCCAAATTGTCTATGGAAAAACAAAACAAAACAAAACAAACCTACCAGGTCACCCCTCAGTATCAATGACAACAAAACCAAGACTGAGAGAAAGATTCATCTTTGATGAGCATACCCGGAATGCTGCAGTGAGAAAACCAAGAAGGAACTTTTTTACATTAGTATGCACGTAAGTTTTTTGACATTTCAAAAGATACAAGTTGATTTGTTTCCTTCAGTATTATAACCTACATGCTCTGAATGACCTTTGTGTTGAAAATAACCAAAACTGCTGAGGAAAAGACGTTAAAATCATCTTTTTAAATGCACCAGTGAGACGGCGAAAAGGTTAGGAATCCCAGGGTCCAAAAATTAAGTCAAGACAGGAACCTAGAGAGGTAAATAGAGCACTGAGGCCAACTTTTACCCTGAGGGCATTTGTGGACCCTGGTGACCTTAAGCTTCAGTTTTCATGGCCTTATGGACTGTGGGGACAGGCCACAAAGCCCAAGTCTTGCAAAATAGGAAACCTTCATCCACCTCCCCCCCGCTGCATGAAGGTGGGACATAAAAGGTTAAGTCATCGTTGGAGAGGTAAACTAGAGACATTGACCACCACCCCTTTGTCCACGAGCCTGCAAGGACAGTGGCTTATTTCCAAACCTGGCGTGAGCACCATATGGATTTGCGGCTGGAATTGGAACACCTGGGTAGTCCATAAAGTCCTTCAACTGAGAATTTAGTTTAACACGGTTCTGGATTGCAGGGCCTCCAGAAAATCACCAGAAGCCCACACAAATGCTCTCGGAAGGAATCCACCTTCAATGTAGGTTTCAAGGTGTTCCCACTACGAAGTTCTAAGGAATAAAAACAGTCCGAAAATCTAAACACACAAGTGACAAAAGGCGGACGTGCACCTGAGTGGCTCAATCAGTTAAGGGTCTGCCTTCAGCTCCGGTCATGATCCTGGAGTCCTGGGATGGAGTCCCACACTGCGCTCCCTGCTCAAGGGGTGTCTGCTTCTCTCTCTCCCCTGTTCTTGCTCTCTCTCTGTCTCTTCACTTGCTTACACACTCTCCCAAATAAATAAATAAAATCTTTAAAAAAAAAACAACTGTAAAAGGTAACAGAGCCCCATGAGGGAGTGACAACAGAATAAAACCCCCAAAGACTTCCAATGGTGGGATTATCAGACACAGAGGATAAAAGAAGCATGTTTAATATGTTCAGAGAAATAAAAAAGATTGAAAACGTAACAAAGGGCAGAACTCTACAAAAGCAACCCAATATATGTGGAAAAAAATAATACTCCTAAAAGTGAAAAATAAAACAGAGTTTATAAATTCAATGGACTTCCATTTCTGGTAATGATGAATTAGTTAATTCATGCCTACTTCCTGATGAGGACAATTAGAAAAGATGAAAAAATAGAAAAGTCACTTACCTGAAGGCATCACAGAGAAAACAGAGGATAAGGAATTTCCAGGCCAGGATGCAAAAAAGAAGAGGAACTGAAGAAGGTGAAGCCGGTGTTTAGAGCGGATTATCCTCTGAGTGTGTCTGCAGGGTCTAGAATGGGTAGGTTGGAGACGGCAGAGGGCTGTCGACAGCTACATGGGGCTGGAAGGATGGGCATTAGAACCCAGGACCTGCCGAAGAAACAGCCTGCTGAATATTCCTTGTTTTGGTTGAGACCCTAAAAAGCTGCTCCCTAGGAGTAAGGTGATCCAGAAATAGAGAGTCTCCTAGGATTTTCATTAGCTTTTTAGCCTCTCAATCCCTGAAACTGGGTTAAGATGACCCTACATTGCTCAGAGAAGCCACATTTTGCTCAGAAGCTTACAAAGCCAAGTGGAATCTTGTCTAGTAGAAGAGGACTTCACCCTCACCTTCAAGTTATTGCTACAAACATTTTTTTTTTATCAATTACTATGTTCAGCAAACAATAAAAACACGTTGGCAGATGAGGAGAGAAGGCAATAGGAATGAAAACCAACAGTGATAACAGACAATAGAAAAGGACCCACAGTGGCTCCAGACATTGGAATTATCAAGTATAAACTTTAAAATAGCTAGGCACACAGTGTTCAAAGATATAAATGGCAATATTGATAATTATGGCAGAAGACGAAAACTATAAAAAAGAGCCATTTGAAAATTCTAGAACTAAATATGAGTGCAACCAAAATTAAGAAATGAATGGATGGGCATAATAGCAGCATACGTGCAGCTGAAGAAAGTGTTGGACTGGAAGGTAAATCAGAAGAAACTACCCAGAATGAAGTGGGGAGAGACAAAGGGATGGAAAAATTTTTTTAAAAAGAGAAGGAGACAAGGAGGATACAGTAGAATATAACATATGTGTAAATTGAGTCCCAGAAGACAAGGAAAGAAAAAAAAATGGGGTCTAAGCAATATTAGAAGACGTGATGGTGGGGCGCCCGGGTGGCTCAGTCAGTTAAGTCTCTGCCTTTGGCTCAGGTCATGATCTCAGGGTCCTGGGATCGAGCCTCATGTCAGTGCCCCACTTAATGGGAAATTTGCTTCTCTCTCTCCCTCTGCCCCTCCTTCCTTCCCCTTTATACTCTCTCTCAATAAATAAATAAATAAATAAATAAAATCTTTAAAAAAGATATGATGGCTGACAATTTTCTAAAAATGGGGAAAACCTCAGATCACAGAATTAAGGAAGGTTTAGAAACTGCAGAATAAGTGAAGAGAAATACATCAAGGTAAAACTAAAAACCAAATTCCTTGATTGTGAAATACTGAAAGCTTTATATTTGAGCTCATGTACAAGATAATGGGACTAGTTAATACCAGTTCTACTTGGCACTGTACTTGAGTACCTGGCCAGTGCAGTAAGGCAAGGCAAATAAAAAGACTGAGAAATAATTTGCAGATGCTATAAAGGTTTATGTAAGAAAAATCCCCCAAATCTAAAGATAAATTATTCAAATTAATAAGAAAATTTAGCACATTTTTTGGGATACAAATCAACATATAAAATTAACAGAGACATAATTTTTTTAAAAGATTTTATTTATTTGACAGAGAGAGATCACAAGTAGGCAGAGAGGCAGGCAGAGAGAGAGACAGAGAGAGAGAGAGTAGGAAGCAGGCTCCCTGCGGAGCAGAGAGCCCGACGCGGGGCTCAATCCCAGGACACTGGGATCATGACCTGAGCCGAACGAAGGCAGAGGCTTTAACCCACTGAGCCACCCAGGCGCCCCAACAGAGACATAATTTGAAAATGAAAAGATAACATTTATAACAGCACAAAATATATGACCATTCAGGACTGAATCTAATAAAGACACACAAAACCATTATGTAGAAACTTATAATAGTTTGAAAGACAGTGAAGGAAAAATAAAAAACAATAAAAATATATGCTATGTTCATGGATTGGAACACATAATTTCTTTTTTTTAAATAATTTTATTTACTTATTTGTCAGAGAGAGAGAGTGACAGCACAAGCAGGGGAAGCAGCAGGCAGAGCAGAAGCAGGCTCTCTGTGGAGCAGGGAGCCTGATGCGGGACTCGATCCCAGCCCCTGGGATCACGACCTGAGCCAAAGGTAGATGCTCTACCGACTGAGCCACCCAGGAGTCCCAGGAACACATAATTTCTTTCCTTTTAACTTTATTTTTAAAATTAAAAAATTTTTTAAGTAGGCTCCATGCTGGAGCCCAATTTGGGACTTGAACTCACGATCCTGAGATCAAGACCTGAGCTGAGATCAACAGTCAGATATTTAATCAACTGAACCAGCCAGGCCTCCCTCTTTTTAACTTTCTTTCTTTCTTTTATTTTTAAAGATTTTATTTATCTGACACACAGAGAGAGATTACAAGTAGGCAGAGAGGCAGGCAGAGAGAAGGGGGAAGCAGGCTCCCCGCTGAGCAGGGAGCCCGATGAGGGGCTTGATCCCAGGACCCTGAGATCCTGACCTGAGCCGAGGGCAGACACTTAACCCACCAAGGCACCCAGGTGGCCCTTCCTTTTAACTTTCTTAAACATAATTTTAAATTTATAAAATACTACAAGAATAGTGGAAATAGAGAAGGGAACATCTCCAACCTAATAAAAGGCATGAATGGAAAACCCATGGATAACATCATATTTAATAGTGAGAGCCTGGAAACTTGCTCCCTACAAACAGGAACAAAACAAAGATGTTTGCTCTTGTCACTTCCAGTTAACAATGTACTGGACATTGTAGTCAGGGAAATTATGCAAGAAAAAGAAGTAAAATCTATCCAGATTGGAAAGGAAGAAGCAGATCTATCTCTATTAAACAGATGACATGATCTCATACAGGAAATCCAAAGGAATCCACTAAAAACTGATTAGAACTAATAAATGCGTCCAGCGAGGTTGCAGAAATAAAGCCAATATACAGAATGGCAAGGCTTGTACAATACCACATTGTTGAAAGACATTAAGGAAGATCTAAATAAGCAGAAAGACACCCCATGTTCATGAATCAGATTATTAATATGAAGATGGCAACACTGTCCAAACTCATCTACAGATTCAATGTAGTGCCAATCAAAATTCCAGCTGGTGTTTTTGCAGAAACCAGTCAGCCAATCCTAAAATTCACATGGAAATGCCAGGGATCCAGAATAGCCGAAACGATGTTTAGAAAGAAGAACAAAGTTGGAAGACACACACTTCCCCATTTCAAAACTTAGTACAAAGCTACAGGAATCGAGACTGTGTGCGATTGGCATAAGGATAGATTTATAAATTAGTGTAATGATATTGAGAGTCTAGAAATAAACCTTGACATTTATGGTCAATTAATTTTTCAACAGGAAGTGCCAAAACCATTCAATGGGAGAAAGAACAGTCTTTTCAACAAATAGTGCTGGGACAACTGGGTATCCACATGCGAAAGAATGAAGTCAAACCCCTACCTTCCACCACACACAAAAAGTAGCTCAAAACAGATCAGAGGGGGCGCCTGGGTGGCTTAAGCCTCTGCCTTTGGCTCGGGTCATGATCTCAGGGTCCTGAGACCGAAGCCCGCATCGGGCTCTCTGCTCAGCCGGGAGCCTGCTTCCCTTCCTCCTCTCTCTGCCTGACTCTCTGCCTGCTTGTGATCTCTGTCTGTCAAATAAATAAATACAGTCTTCAAAACACAACACAACACAACACAACACAACAGAGGCCTAAATGTAAGAACTAAGCCTATGCAACTCTTAGAGGAAAAATGGTTGTAAATCTTCATGAGCCTGAATCAGACCATGTTTTCTTAGATATGAAGCCAAAAGCACAAGCGACAAAAGACAAACTAGATAAATGGCTGCAAATGATACTATCAAAAAAAGGAAAAGACAATCCACAGAATGAGGGAAAACATTTGGAAATCATGTATCAGATATGGGACTTGTATCTAGAATATATAAAGAACCCTTACAACTCCACAATAAAAAGATACATGACTCAGTTCTAACAACGGGTGGAGGATTTGAAGAGGTGTGTCTCCATAGAAGATCTCATGAGCTAATGGGCACATCAAAAGATGCTCAACATCATTAGTCATTAGGGAAATGCAAATCAAAATCATCATGAGATTTTATTCCACACCCGCTAGAATGGCTGGAATCAAAAAGACGTACGAAACATACTGGTGAAGATCTAGAGAAATTGAAATCGTCATACGTTGCTGACGAACATGTAAGTGGTACAGCTGCAGTATCTCAGGATGTTAAGTACAGAGTGTCCGTATGACCCAGCAATTTCACTCCTAGGGATAGTCCCAGTGGATAAAGTGTATGGCATGTGAATTATATCTCAATTTAGCTGCTAAAGAAAGCGTAGTAGATGGATTTCTTCTATACCCTTCGTACAGATTCCCCAAATGTTGACGTTTTATGAAGTTTGTTTTATTCTCGCCTCTCTATATGTACACCCTTGCACACACCCCCTCGCGCCCCCCCCACATGCCCACACTTATTTTCTGAACCTTTCAAATCAGTTGAGACATTATGCTCCTTGATCTCTAAAAACTTCAGTGTGTATTTCCTAAGAACAAGGAACATTCTCTTACTGAACCACAGTACAGTTACCCAAATCAGGAAATGAACATTGATACAATACCATAATCTACGGTCCTGATCCACAGTTTGCCAATTGTCCCAATAATGTCATTTCCCGAAAAGGAGCACCTCTGATTGTGCATGACATTCAGTTGTCATATTCTCTTGGGTCTCCTGTAATCTGGAGCAGCTCTTCGGTCTTTGTGTTTTATGACATTGGCATTTTTCAAGGGCACAGGGCGGTTATTTTGCGGAGTGTCCATTTGTTTGGTTTTGCCTGATGTTTTCTCACCATTAGATTCAGGTTTTGCACGTTAGATAGGAATGCCAGAGAAGTGATGTATCCTCGATCTAGAGGCACACAGTGGTGGTTTGTTCTCTTACTGGTGATAGTAGCTTTGGTTGCTATTATTTTCCTTTTGTGCGGAGGCATTTGGAGACCATTTAAATATCCAGTTCCTCATCAAACTTCCACCCACTTCTTTTTTCATCCATTGATCAGTTTTGCTTGAATCAATCAATCATTGCTGTCTTGGTTGCCAAATGGTGATTTTCCATCATTCCTTCTACCTTTTTCATTTGGCTTTCTCCTATGAGGAAGAGCTGCTTTTCTCCCCATTAACTTACTTATTTATATCAATGGAGACTTAGAGATTCCTTACCCTCTGGAAGAACAAGATGTTCTAAGCTCCTCTACACTTTTCCTGTCCCCCATTCCTAGAATTAGCCGTTTGTCCTAGGATCCCTAGTTCAATTTGAATGAGTAGTTGCACTTAGAAAACTTTTGCGGGGCGCCTGGGTGGCTCAGTGGGTTAAGCCTCTGCCTTCAGCTCAAGTCATGGTCTCAGGGTTCTGAGATCGAGCCCTATACCAGGCTCTCTGCTCAGCGGGGAGCCTGCTTCCCTCTCTCTCTAACTGCCTCTCTGCCTACTTGTGATCTCTGTCTCTCTGTCAAATAAATAAATAAAATCTTAAAAAAAAGAAACCTTTTGGAAAATCACACACACCCCATACATATATGTATACATATGCACATTTATTAATAAATGTAGCAGTAAAATACATGTATGTATGCTTCCACACATTTCTGTTTATCTATATATTTATCTATCATCCATCCATCCATCCATCTGTGTGGGTTCATAGTGACACCTCTAATTCCAGGTTCATTCCAGCCTTCTTCCCACCCCTATTCTCTAGAGTTCAGTATTCATTTCTTTTTCTTTTTTATCTTCATCCATTTATTTCCATTGGTATTTCATTTTTGCATAATACCCTGCAAATTTGTGATTTTATTTGTTCTAGGTAATTTGAAGTTCAGATGCTCTCTGTCTTCTAGTGATGCTGAGGCCATGGGTTTTGTGTGGTTTTATTTGTTCTTGGTTTTGTTTTGTTTTGTTTTGTTTTTCAATTGATTTTTATTTGGAAGCTATGTTGAGGGTTTTGCCATTATCTTGGTTACCCAGAATTCTCAAAAAAAATCAATGTTTTGAACATGCCAATTCCCTTCCATTTGATTTATAGATTGAATGCAATTGTAATTTAAATGCCATTTTTAAGTGGAGCTTGACAAGGTGGTTCTCAAATTTATATGCAGGAACAAAAGGTCAAGGAGAGTTAAAATGTTCCTAAAGAGGAATTATTGTAAGAATTATTCTACAGGTACTGCATTTAAGATGGTGCAGTATTGGCAAAACGATGGGCAAATAGACCAGAGGGCCAGAAGGGAGAATGCGGAAGCAGAAAAAACACGTGCAGAAAGTCCCTTATGGCGTTTCTGACAAAGCTGGTGCTGCAGCTCAGTGGAGGAAGGGGAGGCTTTTCAGCAGGTAACGCTGGGACAACCGCTCATGCACATGGTAAACAAAGTCTGACAGCGTCCGGTGTTGGCAATCCGGGGAACTGCAAGAAGACTTAGATCCTGCAGGTGCCCCTGGGTGCTGGTGCCATCACTTGTCATTCCTCAGTGTCAAGTTCGAATCCGGCAAAATGAAACCATGTGTTGTTTGGGGGCACATATGAAGGTGGCAAAGCTACAAGGAAAAGCATGGGACTGGCCTACACACAATTCAGGGAAGAGGTTAACCTCTGAAAGGGGTGTTGGGGGAGTGGGGGGGGCGGGGCATGGGGAGGGACACTCAAGGTCCTTCGCTGGTAATGTCACCTTTCTCCCCGCCCCCCCCCCGCCGCCCCCGAGCCGGGGTCGGGGGGTGGGAGCACACAGGGGCTCATGGCATTGTTCCTCACACTCACACGTCTTCTGTGTTTTCTCAGTGGGTAACAGGAACAATGTTTAACCCGGAGAGTTCGGCCGCAATTACGTGCAGAGACCTCAGAAATAGCCCTCGGGCTCTGGTGCCTCAGTCCGGGGGTGCGGGCCCGGTGCTCTAACCCTCGGTCTGGGTCACAGCAGCTGACAGCAGGGGCACCTCAAATGCTTCCCACCTGCTGATTGCCCCAGCCTCGCCTCAGGGGCTGGGGGAGGCCTCCTGCCCCCATCCCGACTCCCTAACTAACCAGCGCTCACTTTCTGGGTCCTGTTCCAGCCCCAGAGCAGCCTCCCTGCCTGGGCCTCTGGGGTCAAGTGCAAGGAATATTCATGCTGCAACCCCCCCACACTCTTCAGCAAGGCCCAGCACCCCCACTCCTGGAGGAGAGAAGACTCAAGGTTACCTCCGCAACCGGATCCGCTTCCCATCCAGGCCACCCACAGCCAGTTTGCCTCGTGACCAGTTGGTCTAATTACCTGGTCACCTCCAAGCCGGGATTTGGAATTCAAATGAAGGCGTTTATTTTCACCTCTTATTCTAACGGTAACTGCAGCTTAATCAGTCCTTTAATGATCAATTTGCCCAATTAAAAAAAAATGCAGCACTTGAAAGCGATTCACCAAGGGCTTCTATCTCTGTGGTGTGTTTCCAAGGGTGGCTTTGCTGCTGGGTCAGGGCGTCCCCGCTCTCCTGACCCAAGTTGCACGTCCAGCGGCAAAAGCGTCTCCGCACTGCGGGGTTTTCTAGGGCTGCCCAGTAGCCCCCGGACTCAGCGTGGCCTCCCTCTGGCTGTGCCCTGGAGCTCCGGCCACACGGGGGGGGGGGGCACTCGCTGCACCCCTGCCACCGCCCCGCAAGGCCACCCCCAGCCACCACGCCACCAGCTTTGCCCACTGAAGGGACAAGTGGGACAGCTAGTCAAGCTCACAAAGAAAACAGGACTGTGAAACACAAACCGTACAATATGTTAATAGAACAGACTTAGGCCGAGAACAAAACAACCTCAGGAAAAGATCTTTATACCAAAAGGCAAAAGAGCCCGGGGCGGGGGCGGGGGCGGCAAACGCGCTTGCCGGGTGTCTTCCAGGCTTCTCCGGGCCTCTGGACCCGATGACTCTGCTGTTACTGGCCCTTGACCTGGACAAGTCACACCAGCCTCCTCTTCCTCGGGAGACAGGGCAAGAACCATGTGTCCTTCAGAGGAGGAGTTCGTCCATTTCCTGTTCGCCATGGAGGCCCGGAGGCCCACTTTAACTGCAGGAGAAACACAGATTAAAGTGAGTTGCCCTGAGAGGAATGCTTGGTTTTCCTCCTTTGTTTTTTTTTTTTTTTTAAATCCTTAAAATGCCAAAAAGTTGCGAAAAAATAAGTCCCAGGATACAGATGCAGAGCCCCTTGGATGCACCTGAAGGCCGCGGGGCGGGGGTGGGCTTGGGTCAGGGCGGAGTTGGGGGGTGAGGGAGTGGGGGGTTTCTCTCCAGCCTCTGGGTAGCTTCCACTGCAGCCCTGGCTGCCTTCCTGTGGTCTCTAGATCCTTCTCTTCCTTTACTACTCTCCCCTGGAAGCCTTCCTCGAGCTCTCACTTACCATGAGCCTCCACCATCTTTGCGGGGCAAGACCTCCTCTGCTGTCCTTCCCACAGAAGTTCCTGATGGCTTGATGGGGGGCGGGTGATCCCCAGCCCATTGAGGACGTGACTCAAAGAGTGTCACCTAAGGAGAAGGACCCCTTGCTGTCTTTGAAGACCCACTTCCGGGCTGCCTTCCAAGCAGGAAGTGAGGAATGGGGAGCAAAAACTCCAGGGGGAGCTGGGCTTGCGACCCTGGGAATGGGGTGCACACTGGACTCATGGGTGAGTGCCTGCATCTGCCCGTGGGGGTTTCTGGACGCTGGAGGCTTGCTGAAGGAGCCGCCCGGCTGGGCCAGGAGCCACTGAGGGTGTGTGCTGGCAAGGGCGCTGGGGAACCCGTACCCCGGCTCCACTCCACCCTGCGGGCAGGAAGCCTGGGGCCAGGGGGCAGTTGTCCTTGCAGGGGACACTCACTTGGGGTGGGGGCTGGGGACATGGCTGGGGCCTGAAGAGGACAGGGCTTGCCAGCGTTAAAGAATCCTTAGCAAAGAGGGGGCTGAGCCCACCCTGGAAAAGAGGTGACCCCCTTGGCAGGAGCCGCAGGCAAAGATGGAATACCCTCCCCCCTTCGACCTTGGGCTGGAGACAAGGCCTTGCCTGCCTCAGCCCAGGAGTGGGGGGTTGGGAGGGAGGGGGAAGTCACAGCACCCTGTCTCTGTTCCAGTCCATTCCAGTCCTGGGGATGGGGAGGGGGGTTTTGAATAGGATGTGAATCTGGGCTGAATTTTAATCACCCAAAAGAACCAGAGAAGTTAATGGTCAGGGGTGAAGGAGTGGGGGGTCGTGGGAGGCGCCAGACGCACCTGGCTAGCGTGAACAAAGCCAGTCCGGAGCTGAGCCTGCAGAAAGGTCTGGAATGGTTGGTGGGGCCCCTGGAAGTGCCGGGGGAGGGGTAGAGCTGCAGGCCCCGGGGTTGCACCCTATTCCTCCACGCTGGGGCTGCCCTGGGGCGGAGCAGGAAGGAGCGTTGCAGCCTAGAGGGCCAGGGGCCTCTCCCAGAAGGCAGCCAGAATGGAGGTCTGGGAGCAGTCGGGCCACACCTCCAAAGGACTCTCTATTTTCCAAAAGCCAAGCCAGGATGACCTGCAGCCCCAGGAGACATTTCTTGTAACTGAGGCTGGGGGGAGTGGTGGGCAGGGTGGGGAGACATTCAGTGTAGACAGAAAGTCACGGGGCTGTGGTTTCAGGACAAACTGGGGCAGAGGTGAGAGGGTCCCTGAGTCAGCATGGGGCCCCCTGTGGGTCTGGGGACCAGAGGGACTCAGATCTTTGTCCACTCTTCTGGGAGGGTGGCAGGCTGCCTGGGGTGGACATGCCTGGGCCCTTGGAAAACAGGCCTGGCTCAGCGGGGGAGCTGTAGCCCTTGGGGGCCCTGGCTCAGACCTACTAGCAATTTCCTGACTCCAAATGTCAGAGCATTAACAGAGGTGGACCTCAGTCTGTTGCGCTGTGCAGGCTGGGCACCCCAAGACACTCTACCGTGGGAAAGGTGACCTAAGGGCTCTCCCCTCTTGCTATGTTTCTCCCGCCTGAAGAGCCCACGGGCTCCCCTGTCCCCAGGACGCGCGTGTCCTCCACCCAAACCAGCGCTCATTCTGCCAGAGCGCGTGTTAACTTTAACATTTTTATATTTTTTTTTCCGTGCTGTCTCTCTTCAAGGCCTCTCGATCGGTGTGCTCAAGGAGTGTGTGATGCCCCGACATTTACTCTCTGCCTGGGGGATCTCTGGGACCAGGGTTTTCCCCACCCTGCTCTCTTGGCCACCGGCAGCTGCGCCCGCATCCCCGTTGCAGGAAATGGCTTCCCCGGAGCCGCTGCCTGGTAGCAGAGTGGAAACCATGGCAACGGGAAGCTGGGAGGATCTTCCCGTCACCCCGCAGAAAGGGCAGCCTATTTCTGGGACCTGAGCCCAGTTATTCACTAGTTCTGCATTTTGCTGTGAATTTCAATTCTGGAGAGCTGGCATCCAGGCCGCTGGGGCTGAGTTCGAGGGGGCTGGATAAGTGACACGCTCCCCTTCTTTCTCTGAAGGGGACACAACTCCTGGCCCCACCTTCTAGGCCGTTGGTGCTGCCACAAGACTCAATTTCTACCCACACTTAGATCCCTTCTTCAGGCAGAGAAGGGGAAGATTGGTGCTTTGGAGGTCACTGGGGTGGGACGGAGCCCGCTGGGCTCCCCCTCACCGACTTCTCTCTATACTAAGAGACTGCTCTCGGGGCTATCAGCAGAGGGGACTCTTTGAGCCACCTGGCTGCGGGGAGGAAGCTCTGACGTGGTGGGGGAGTGAACTGAGTTGAGTTGAGTCCCTTCCACCCAGCGAGGAGCGGGAGCTCAAGAGCGCGGGCAAGCGTCCGCACACACCCGCACACTCGCCAGTTGTGCGGCTTTTAGTGTAGACTCCTCTGCCCCCTAGTGGTAGGCTTCAGCCAGCACACGGGGCTCGGAGGGGCGGGCTGCCACCTCGCCTCTAAGGGGATTCCTTCCAGCTTTGACCTAGGAGGGAGGTCTTTGGCGATGAAGGAGACAGAT
Organism: Enhydra lutris kenyoni; assembly: GCF_002288905.1. Classification (NCBI taxonomy): domain Eukaryota; kingdom Metazoa; phylum Chordata; class Mammalia; order Carnivora; family Mustelidae; genus Enhydra; species Enhydra lutris. Next base: position 2,988,885 of record NW_019154180.1, on the reverse strand, counting down.
GGGAGACTGGCCCTCCGAAGCTGGGTGCGAGGAGAAAATCGCAGGGTGAGGAAAGCACCCCGGGAGGGGATCACAGCTGGATCCTACCCAGCCATTCTCCTCCTGTCCCGCTCTCTTGGGTGACTCCACTTTCTCTCGTTGTCTGCCCAGACCTTTCCCCTTGGATTGCCCCAAACTGGGAACAACTCTTTGATGTCCCTCTTCCTCCTTCCCAACATCCGACTCCTCACCCATTCTGGGGGGCTCACATCCCAAATAGCATTCATTCATGTACTTCTTTTGAAAATCTTTATTTTATTTATTTATTTTTAATTTCAGTATCGCCGGCACATAACGTGACACGTTAGTTTCCTGCGTACAATACAGTGGGTCAGCATCTCTGTGCGTTACACTGTGCTCAGCATGGGGAGCTACCAGCTGTCACCATACAACTAAATGGCTTTAAATAATCCACTTGAGGGAGGCATAGTTTTGGCCCTTGTGACCTTTGCCCTCTGATGTTATGCCCGTGACTACGTCACGTTGCATGGCCAAGGGGACTTTGTAGGGGTAATTAAGGCTACTAACCAGCTGACCCGAATATAAGAATATTAGCCTAGATTACAGGCTGGGTGCAATGTCGTCACAGGAACCCTGACACGCTGAACTTTCGCAGCTGAGACCAGATGGGAGTCAGAAAGAGTCAAAGATAGTGAGAAGAATGCCAGCCACCGTTGCTGGCTAGAAGACCAAGAGGCCTCAAGGAGCTAGGTTCTGCCAACAACCTGAACGGAGAATCTTCGGGAGCCTCTAGATGAAAGCCGACCCACTTGACATCTTTGTTATGTTTTGGTTTTGTTTCAAAATTATTATAGAGTCATGGGAAGTTCCAAAGACAGTAGAGGGCCCTGTGTGGACCCTTCCCCCAGCTTCCCCCAGTGGTGACAGGACTCCCCTTTCTGCCTCTATGGATTTGCCTTTTCTGGCCTTTCCGACAAATGGAATCATACAGTGTGTGACCTTTGGTGTTTGGCTTCTTTGACTAAGTATAATGTTTCCAGAGTTCATCTGTGTTGTAGCGTCTGTTCATGCTTCTCTCCTTTTCACGACCGAATAGTACTCCATCGTGCGGAGGGACCACCCTGTGCGTGTCCATGCGTCTGTTGATGGACATATGGGTTCTTTTCACTTCTTAGCGGTCATGAATAAATCTGCTATAAGCACTCATGGGTAAGATTTTGAGTGGCCATGTGCTTTCATTTCTCTTGGGTGTATACTTAGGAGTGAAATTGCTGTGCCATATGATAACTCTGTATTTAACTTTTTGAGGAACTGCCAAACTTATCTGTAGTGACGGCACCATTTACATTCCCACCAGCAATGAGCGAGGTGCCAACTTCTCCATGTCCTTGACGACATTCGTTATTCTTCTTGTTGTTGTTATTTGTCAGTAGTCCTTTTAGTTATAGGTACCTTCGTGAGTAGGAAGTAGTATCTTGTGATTTTGATTTGCATTTCCCTAATGTCTAGTGATGCTGAGCATTTTTTCGTAAACTCAGGGCACATGGTGGACGGTCTTCAGAGAAGTGGCTGTTCAGACCTGTTGCCCCTTTTAGTCAGGTTATTTGTGTTTTTCTTATTGAGTTGTAATGGTTCTTTATATATTCTAGGTACAAGTCACTTATTGGCTACATGATTTGCAGATAAGTTCCTCCATTTTATGGATCGTTTTTCAGTGGTGTCTTTTGCATCACAGAGCTGTGTATTCCAATTTATTTTTTATTATGTTGCTTGTATTATTGGTACCACAGTTAGGAAACCATTGCCTCTTTCAAGGTCATGAAGATTTATGCCTAGGTTGTTTTTTTTTTTTTTAAAGGAGTTCTATAGTTTCAACTCTTTTTTTTTTAAAGATTTTATTTATTTATTTGCCAGAGAGCGAGCGAGCAAGGGAGTGAGCACAAGCAGGGAGAACAGCAGGCAGAGGCAGAAGCAGGCTCCCTGCTGAGCAAAGAACCCAACGTGGGACTCCATCCCAGGCCCCTGGGATCAGGACCTGAGCCGAAGGCACATGCTTAATGACTGAGCCACCAGAGCTTCCAAAAAGTTTGAACTCTTACATTTAGGTTTACGATCCATTTTGAGTTAATTTTTGTATATGGTGTGGGGTGCGGGGGGTGGGGGTGGTCCAACTTCATTCATTTGCATGTAGCTATCTTGCCAGTCTTGTTGAAACTCAGTTGGCCATAGCAGTATGGGTTTATTTCTGGGCTCTCAATTCTATTCCATTGATCTGTGTGTCTGTCTTCGTGCCAGTATTGCACAGTCTTGATTCCTGTAGCTTTGTGGTAAGTTTTAAAATCAGGAAGTGTGAGTCCTCCCACTTTGTTCTTTTTGAAGACTGTCTTAGCTATTCTGGGTCCCTTGAATTCCCATATGAATTTTAGGATTGGCTTGTCAATTTCTCCAAAAAAAAAAAAAAAAAAGAAAGAAAGAAAAAGCCAGCTGGAATTTTGATAGGGACAGTGTGGAGCTTGTAGATCATTTTGGAAAGTATTGTCGTTGTAACAACAGGTCTTTTGATCCATAAATAACATTTACACAGATCTTTAATGTCTTTCAATAGTATATGGTTGTATAAGACTTGCCCTTCTTTTGTGATGCTTATTCCTGGGTATTTTTTTCTTTTTGATGCCATTATAAATAGAACTGTTAATTTCATTCTGGATTGTTCCCTCATAGTGTACAGAAATACAGGCAGTTTTTGTATATTGGTCAAGAATTCTGCAATTTTGCTGAACTTGTTTATTAGCTCTGACAGTTTTTTTGGTTTTTTTTGTGGATTCCTTTGGCTTTTCTTTATACATGATTGTGTCATCTGTGAATAGAGAGTTTTATCGCCCCCTCTCCACCGCAGACACTCTTTTGTTATCATTTGGTTGCCTTTTCTTAACACTGTAACTCTTCTAGTAGCTGCCTCTGTATCCGTAGATAAGGGATTTCCACAGCTACTTCTTCATGTAGCCATTGAGACCTTCTCTATCCACTGCCTGCCAAGAGCTGAGGGCTTAACTTCCTTGCCCAGTAAACACTCAGCAGACCCAAGATCTCTGACTGACTCCACTCATCCTTCGCTGAGTCCTCTTCTAGGTTTAAGGAAGGGGTGCACGAAGCAAAGGACTCAGGGGCTCGTGGAGCTCGTGGAGCGGTCCTGCCAAATGGATGTCCCTGGGCTCCTGGACTGACTCGCTTCACACAGGCCCCTCCACAGGAACCAGTACATACACTGGACTGCCCCAGGGGACCAAAGGTGGCTTCCTGTTTCAGAGCGAGTGTTCATTAACTAGGCTCATCCAATCAAAGTCTCCCTCTGGACTTTGAACCTGGAGACTGAGTTGGTCAAATGATGGTGGGCACATGGTTGAAAGTCTGGGTCGTGCTGGTCCCATGGCCAAAGATAGGGGAGTGAGGAAGGGGGTGGTTCTGGCCACAAGCCTCGGTGATCCCAGCCGCAGGAAAGGCTCTGTGCGCAGTAACCCCGAGAGGGTCTGGGGGAAACAGCAAGAGGGCTAGAGTTCGAGAGGTATGGGGTCTGATGACACAGTACACAGGCAGGAGGGGCTGGCACAGACAACAAAACTGGTGAGGACTTCACTTTCCAACCTTGGTGGGGGGCATTTGGGATAATGAAGAAAGTGCTGTGCCAGGAGCTAAAAGCCCCACATTTGGAAGGACAGCCCTGCGCGGGGTGACCTTGAGAAGCCGCCTGACCTTCTCAGATTGGATTTCTTCATCTGCATTCTTTCCCTTTGTTTTATTTCTCCATGCCCTGGGATGAATTATGCCTCCCCAGGCCTTCTTCCCTTCCACAGGGTTATGAGTGGCCCGTGCATGGGCAGCAGCTCCGGCCTCCCTGTTCTCCACAGTCTCGAGTTTATTAGCAGACATCAGGGGACAGTCTCAACCACCTGCTCCCTGACACCCCCCCCCCCCCCACTTATGAGGTTCCTGTGGCTGCCATTAACAAATGACCACAAACTGTGTGGCTTAAATAACAGATATCTCTTCTCTCATGCTTCTGGAGGCCAGACATCTGAAATCAAGGTATCTGCAGGGCTGGCCTCCCTCCGGAGGCTCTAGAAGAGGATCCTTCTCCGTCTCCTAGCTTCTGGTGGCCCCAGGCATCCCCGGGCTTGTGGCCCCATCACTCTAGTCCCTGCTTCTGTCTTCAAGTGGCCCACGGGTCAGGGAGGCCACCCATGAGACGGACTTGGGTCAGGATGTCCCCATCAACCTCCAGTCTGGCGGGAGGGCCTCCAGTGTGCAGAATTAGAGCGGGGCTCTCCACCCGCACCCCTAGACTGGGTGTCCCGCATCTCCAGCAGTCTGCTCAAGCTTTCTCCACCGAGCTATTTACACAGCTGGTGAGTTCTCCCTGTCTTCTCACGACCCAGGCTGCCTGGGCCTTTCTCTAGCACAGTGTTGCCAGCCTCGCTGCAGCTGTCCCGCTGTTGCTGTCCCGCTGGCTTCTCAGCTTCTGCTCCATGGGTTTGTGAGTTCACTCGTCCACACGGAGCCTTAGCGCTCTGAAGAACTCCCCGGCTACGTAAACGGCTCGTGGTCCCTCCACCAGTGCTGCTTTGCCCCCTGACTCTCTTTGCTGGCCAGTCTTCTGGCTCTTCTTTATGAAATCCCTTCTCGCCATGGGGGGTTTTGTCCTTGATGGCACAATTGCCCATGACCTTTTTTTTTTATTGCAGCTTTATTGAGATATAATTCACACACCATAAAACCCACCCATTGAAACTGTCTAGTGCAATGGTTTTTAATATGTTCACAGAGTTGTGCAACTCTCACCACAATCCAGTTCCAGAACATTCTGATCACTTCCCTTTGAGCAGCCACTTCCATCACTCGCCCAGCCCCACAGCCAGCCCCTGGCACCCATGGATCTACATTCTGTCTCTGGATTTGTAGCGCCTGTCCATGCATATCTAGCGCCGGGCGGGTTTTCAAACCCTTGTGCTGACTTCCAACATTGCAGAGGTCTGCCTTGGTCACACACAAGCCCCCGGGGGTGTTCAGAGCTTGCTCAATCTTTCTCTTTACTGAGCCTGTTTTTACTCAAAACTTTGAAAAAGGAAATCATCTCAGGTAATAGTAGATTAACCAAAAGCTATAATCCCCGCAGTGTCTCCACGGGTCTGGCAACTCCCACCTTCCTTAGTAAGACTGAGCCCTGGCCCGCCCGGGAAACAGAGCCCTGTCCAGGTAGTGTGGCTCTGGCAGGCTCGGAGAAGGCAGGGCCCCAATCAGGCTTTGGTTTCACAAAGGTTGCTTTGTCTGGAGCATGTGGGGTGGGGGAGGAGGGCAAGGCTCCAGAAGGGAGACCCTGTCTGCTTCATCCCAGCACCAGGCCCGAGCCCCGCTCATGCAGGCGCTCTGTCAATGAGGGAAGGAGGCAGGGGGCCAGGAGAGTGGGGGTGAGGGATCCTCCAGAGGAAGGTGTTTGGGGCAGGAAGGAGCGTGTCATGGTCACTCTTCAGAAACAGGATTGACCTCCCACCCCAAATTTGGTTTGGCCTCGGAGACTGAGGGCACCGCCCCCGCCAAGAGGTTACAGAAAGATTCCTTACTCACGCGCTGAGGCTTTCTGGGGATAGTGGGGCAAGTCCCCAGCCTGGCCAGAAAATGACTTGGGAGGGCACAGCGAGGAGACTGGCCGGGTTCTTTGTCATGGCTTGTGCTAGGGCAGAGGTGAGGGCTCCTGCGTGCGGTTTGAACTCCCCTCTGGTGCCAAGGAAGGGAGCACTCCAGCTTTCTCCGGAGTTTGCCCAGATGTGGGGCACAAGGGGACAGGGAGGGTGAGGCTTCAAAGCTGTCAGCACTGAGAATTTAAAACAAGGAGCAACCGGTGCTGCTGGATGGAGGCAGCTTGGAAGCAGCACGTGACCTTGGTGGGCGCCAGGGTCTGAACGCGCCCCTCCTCTGAGCTCACAAGGTGTGACCCTGATGCTCTGGGCTGGGGCCACCTGATCAGGTCCAGAGGGCGGAGCCTCAGGAATGGAACCAGTACCCTTATCAAAGAGACCCCGGAGAGCTCGTGTGCCCGTTCCACCGTGGGAGGCACAGTGAGAACTTCGCTTTCTGCAAACCGCGAGAGGGTTCTCACCAGAGCCCACCCATGCTGACACTCTGATCTTGGATTTCCAGCCTCCTGACATTTGAGAAAGAGATGTCTGCTGTCTATCCGTCACCTAGCCTGTGGTATTTTGCTCTAGTAGCCCAAGTGGGCTAAGATGAGGGTGGTGTGGGAGGGGGGACAGTCTCACCCAGCGGGGGCCAGGCGCGGGGGGGGCAAGGGCGGGGCAGGCAGCAGGCTGTGGAGTTCAGGACACATGTGGCTTCAGAGCTTGCATAGTCGAGAAGGGTGGGAGGGCAGAGGGCAGTGGAAATGGGGAGGTGGTTGGGACAGCCAGTGGGGAGAGATCGGAGGCCCAGAAGGTGTTTGTGGAGAGCTGGGGAGAGGTGGGGAAGAAGGGGTGACAGTGGAGTGAGGTTCTCAGGTTGCAAGAAGGTTCCGAGGACACACAACAGGACTGGACTTGGATGAAGGGGCTCCTCATGACCACCCTAGGGCGAAGGCCACTGGGGAGGAGGTGGGCAGGGTGAGCACTTTGGAAATCCTCCCCTGTCCTTGAAGACCAGTCAGGCTTTCCAGTGGCCCGGCCTCTGTACCCCAAAGGCCCCTCCCCGTTCTCTGCTTCATCCTTTGTGCTTCGGCCTGAGCCCCGGCTCGCTCCCTCGCTCATTAGGTGAGGAGGAGGCCGGCTGTACTCAGTGGGAGGTGCACAATAAAGGTTAGATAAGGCGGCCTTGGCAAATACCATAGAATCCCCTTCCCATAGAATTGTCCGCCCCTCCTGTATTGATCATCTTCTCCGTACAGGGCCTGGAGATAATCCCTGGGGCAAGGTCAGGGGATGGTGGGGGCGGTGAAGGGGGGCGGGGGGATGCCACCTTTGGGAGGTGTGACAGGAAGGGAGGGCCCATGCAGTGGGTGTGGCTTGATGGTGGGAGAGGAAGCCCTGCCTAGAGGTTTGCTGGCTCCCACTGGTGGCTAGTGAATTATTCATTTGTCAACCACCTTGTCCAGGCTGCTTGCCGGGAGGGTGCCCTGTGACCCAGGGTTTTTAAAAATTAATGTGTTCATTGAGTCATTCCCTTGACTCACGTTCATGGGCGCCTGTTACTTGCTGAGCCCAGATTCTTCACACCACAAAAGGCCCAGGGCGGGGAGGAGGAATTCAAGCTGTGCTGTTTAACCTGCAAACACAGGGGGTGGAGAGGTGACAGGCAGGCCACTGGGCCAGGGCCCGGAGGGAAGAGTGAGTGAGACGACTTGGGCGTGTGGACGTGTGTGCGTGTGGTGCGGGGATTGCCCGATGTGTGTGTACATTTGCATGTGAGTGTGGGGAGGGGTGTGTGTGTGCTGGTGCTCTGGGTGGTCTGGGTTTCAGCCTTGGCTGGGGGACAGCAGTGACAGAGTGCTCAAGGCATGACAGGTGTTAGCACAGGGGCCTCGGGGCCCCGAGTCCCTCCATACATATGCACATGGGTACATGTGGGCAAGCACGCATGTGCGCGCACACGCATGCACCCACACACGCACAGGTACTCAGCCCAGAGGCCTGGGCCTTGCCTCAGACAGGGAGTCGGGGCGAGGGGTTTGGGGCAGGAATCCCTTCACTGGGCAGAGCTTGTGTGAAGACCCATAGGCGGGAGGTTATAACTTCCAGGGAGTTGCACAAGGGTGTTGCCATGAGTGGCACAGTGGTGAGATCTGAGGTTGGTCAGTTGACAGGGTGACTCCCTGAGAACTGGCATGTTAGGCTAAGGCCTCAGCCTTCTCCTGAGTGTAAGGGGTTCTGGGAGATGGGAGGCAGGGCAGAGCCCGTCAGGCTTACATTTTAGGAGGCTCGCTCTGGCTGGCGGCTGGTGTTCCGGGCCAGACGGTGGCCCCCTAGGTTGTGATCCCTGGAAGCTGGGATCGGTGAAGAGTCTTTGCAGATGTGATCAAGTGAAGGGTGCAAGCTGAGATCACCCTGGATTTCCTCATTGGCTCTAAATGCAGAGACAAGTAAGAGGGGAGACACAGAGACACACAGAAGGGAAGGCCATGTGACAGCAGAGGCCTGCAGTGACATGGCCACGAGCCGAGGAACACCTGGGGCCACCAGCAGCTGGAACAGGCAAGGAAGCATTGTCCCCTGCAGAGAGAGCGTGGCCCTGCAGACACTTGGATGTTAGACTTCCGGCCTCCAGAGCTGTGGGAGGATGAGTTCCTGTTGTTTTCAGTCCCTTGCTTCATGGTCATTTTGTTACAGTGGGCACAGGAAGCCAGCCACCATGGCTGGCGTGGAGAAAAAGACTTGGGGGGAGTTGGGTTGGGAGAGGGATGGGGGAGTGGAGGAAGGAGACAAGGCAGTCCTGGGTGGGTCAGGAGGTAGAGCCATCAGGACCCTCACTGGGGTCCAGTCACCCTGGTGGAAGAGCTTGGGAGCAGTGCCTTTTCCTCTCAAAGTTCGCAGCTCTCTCAAATCATAGCAACCATCCGATGATACCGGAATGACCCGGATGACTGGGTCATTAGTTTGGGAGTCCCTCTGGTGCTCTATATCCCTAATGCCTGACGTGGGATACCCTGCTTGTGGAAGGCACACGGACGAAGCGTCCGATGGCATCGTGAGCTGGATATTCAACAACATTCATTCATTTAAGCTCCTAGTGTGCGTCAGCCTGGGAAGGTGAGCAGAAGCCAGATCACCAAGGGATGCAGAGGAAAATCCCAGAGGCAGGACCCCACAACACACTCGCTCTTCGCACAGGTCCTCCGGGGCTCGTCCACCTGTCTGCAGACGCGGCAGATGCGAACGCGGGCACTGAGCCACAGGATTTCTCCCGCTGGGAGTCGCAGACCACTCACAGGCAAGCGCCCCTCGCCCCGGGAGCTGGCAGTCCCCACCGGCCGTCCCAGTCCTAAAGCACGCTGGGCCACCAGCCTGGAGCGACGCCCGAGTGGGACCGCAGGGACTTGCCGCTAAGATGCCCGGGGGTGCCCGTGACCTCGCTGCGCCCTAGCGACGCAGCCCAGCCAGTTCCGGCCGCGGGGTACCCGGCCGGCGGCTCCCGGGGCCGGGCGTAAGCCCCCCAGGGACCGGCCGGCGGTTCTCAAGGGCGAGGCGCGCGCCGTTCGGGGGCAGGTCGGCCGCCAGCCAGCCAGCCGCCGCCCGGCCGAGTCCGCGTCTGCGCCGGCGCCGGCGCCTGCGCGGAGCCGCGGAGTCATTTCCCCCGCCGCCGCCCGCCAACCCCGGGCAGGGAGCTGGGAGGCGGGGCGGCGCGGGCAGGGGCGGGCCGGCGGGGCTGTGGGGCGGCGGGGCGGGGCGGCTGGCCGCGCCCGCCGCGAGGACCCCCGGAGCCGGTGGCCGCGCGCTGGGGCCCCTTTTCCTTCTGGCGGGGGGTCCCGGGCCGCGGGCCTCATGGAGGCCGTTGGCCTGGACAGTTGCGGAGGGGGGTGCACGGCGCGGGGTGCCGAGGGGCGGCCGGCACCCGAGGCGAGGGTGCACTTCCGAGTGACGAGGTTCATCATGGAGGCAGGTAACCGCGCTGGGGAGAGGCCCGGCCTTGCGGGAACCCCCTTCCCGGAGCAGGGGACGCGCAGGACGGGCAGCGGGCGCGGCTGGACGGGGTGGGGGCGGGGAGAGGCCCGGCTCAGGGGTGCAGGCCCCTGCTTCCCGCCGCGCCCTGTGTGCTAGGCTTTGAGCTGCGAGGAGGACACACACGGTCACTACCACCTCGCGGACGGGCGCGCGGGCCCAAGGAGAGGACGTGGACAGGGACTGGCGCGAGCGACAAGGTGGTCGAATCCCAGCGCCCGCGGCTTGCTGCCCCCCCTCCCCCGCGCCTTCAGGCACATCTGTCTCCCCGCGCCCTTGGTCTCGCGGAGCCTTTCGGGGGCCGCCGTTGGTGAGGCTCATGACGGGCCCCGTCGGCGAGGTCCCGTCCCAGCGAGGACCCAGGCGGGGTGCCGCTCCGGTTCTGAAAACCCTTTCCAGGCTGTGTTCACGGAGGTGTTGGGTGCCCCTGCTTCCAAGGCGAGACAATGAAGCGAATCGGATCCTGTGGAAACACTGTATCTCTCTCTGGCAATAGTATCTGCTGGGGGCGGCCGGTTACTTTTGATCTTTGTTACTTTGTGCACAGTCTGTGCCAGCGGGCTTTGGGCGAGTCGGCTTTCAAGTCCAAGTCGGCCGTCTGGGGGAAATGATGCAGGACCATTAAGCCCAGGGATGTGTACATTTAATTTCCAGGAAGTTGCACGAGGTCCGAAGAAGGATGGCGGTGGCCTCCCACAGGCTGCCATGCATCCGCTTGGAGGGTCCATGTAAACCAGGGCAGCGTGCTGCCCTTTGAGGACTTGCTACATGAAACAGGGCTTGGAGGGTCATGTGCAGCTATGGCTCCGTATCTGACGTCTCGGGACTGAAGAGTCTCGTGTAGGAACTGCCTATGTAACTGAAGTTTAAACCTTGACGTGCTAAAAGCTCTTCCAGGTACCACTCTCCAAGGACTTCTTTATAAAATGTGTTGCATATGCCCCTGCTCTCTGTGTGAGGCCAAACATGGGTCCTCCAAAGATGACCCCATCCTAATCCCCCGAACCTGTGACCCTGTGACCCTCTGACTGTACTCCATGCAGCAAAGGAGATTTTGCAGCTGGGATTAGCATCTCGATATGGGGAAACTACCCTAGATTATTCACTGGGCCCAGGATAATCTCACCTATCACATCCTTGGAGGTAGGAGTGACTGGCAGAGTGGAAGGCTGTGGAAGGCCGTGGAATGAGGGAAGCAGAATTAGAAGATGCTCCCCCTGCCTTTGACAAGGGGGGCAGGGGCCACAAGCCAAAGACTGCAGGATGCCTGGAAGCTGGGAAGGGCAAGGAAGCATTCTCCCCTGGAGGCTCCAGAAGGAACCGACCCCCACCCTGCCCACACCTTGAATTTAGACCCCTAGGACTCATTTCAGACTTCTGACCATGAGGACTGTAAGAGAAACAGTATGTGTCATTTGTGGTAATTCACTGCAGTAGCCCCAGGGAACTAAGGCACCATGGGGAGAGGATATTGACTGTAATCTTTTTTTTTTTTTTAAGATTTTATTTATTTATTTGACAGAGATCGCAAGTAGGCAGAAGAGAGAGAGGAAGCAGGCTCCCTGCTGAGCAGAGAGCCCAATGCGGGGCTCTATCCCAGGACCCTGGGATCATGACCTGAGCTGACGGCAGAGGCTTTAACCCACTGAGCCACCCAGGCGCCCCTATTGACTGTAATCTTAATGACTTGGTTGCCCCCCACTTCTTTCAGTCTGTTGGATGTCATTTAACCTTCTCTTGTTATCCCTGGTCACTGTGAATTTATATGGGTTCTGTTACCCCAGTGCAGTGATTTCCTTGGGAGCCGTCCAGAGCTGAGATGGGGTGGGCTGGGGCGTGGGTTAAACGGTTAAATCAGACCACCACGGGTTCTGGTTTTTGAGCCATTCCCTTTTCTGTGTGTCGCTCTTCTTCCCTGGTACCTGCGGGGGCCGTAGGTTTTGCTTTGTTCCTGCTCTGCCTGCAGTTGCAAGGAAACCGGGGCCGAGTATAATCTTCAGTTGTAACCCTGGGACTCTGTGGTGTCTGTTCAATGCAGGATTTTTGTTCCGTGAGCTGTGGGAGTGAGGGTGACCTCTGGTTAAATGGTTTCTGAGGCAGAAACAGACACACAACAGTGTGTGGTCCTTTCCAGAATGTTGTGCAGAGGCTGACATGCCAGGTGTGACCGGGAGGGCTTGGCAGAAGTGTGGGGTCTGCAGTGCTGCTGGAGGGGACCTGCATTGGAGCACGAACCCCGGCGGCTTGTCAGCCCCGTAGAATCGGAGAGGCCTGGCTTGAAACCTCTCAGATAGAGGACCCAGTGCAAGACTCAGCAGCCGCGGCCAGCCGGGCTCCGGGCTCCTGGTCCTGTCTGAGCAGGGCTGTATGCCCTCAGGGCCCCACTCCGCAGCTGCAGCCCTGCTCCGGCAGAGGGTGAGCCTGGCCTGAGCTCTCCCGCCTGCTTTCTCTTGGTAGGAGTCAAGCTAGGGATGCAGTCCATTCCCATCGCTACTGCTTGTACCATTTACCATAAGTTCTTCTGCGAGATCAACCTGGACACCTACGACCCCTACTTGGTCGCCATGTCTTCCCTTTATTTGGCTGGCAAAGTGGAGGAACAGCACCTGCGCACTCGGGACATCATCAATGTGTCCAACAGGTAATAGCTTCCAGGCCAGGCCCTTTGGGAGGACTCACTGGTGTTCACCCAAGTGGGAGGGCAGAGAAGGGTCCCGCTGAGCCCCGACCTCCAGTGACAGCGGTCAAGCTCAGAAGGAAGGCCAGGGTGGTCCTGAGCCAGGGCGAGAAGCATGGCAGCAAAGGCAGGCGCGTTCCTGTGTCACAAATGGGGTGAGTGGACGAGAAACCGGGGCTGGGTTAAGGGATGTCTCAAAGGCCCGAAAGAGTGTAGGGGAGCTGGGGTCCTGGGGAGGGGAGCTTGGCTAGAACATAGGGAGCTTGGAGAGATGTGTCAAGATTCGTCTGGAGTTTTGGGCAGGATGGATGGAACCAGTTGTGTTCTGTGGGACCCGCAGGACCTTCCCAGGCAGGGGAGGGTGTGGACCCAGTTGGGCAATTATTTTATTAAAATGGTGTGGGAAACCAAGTCAGAATCGCTAACAAGCATCTCTTGCCTGGTGTGGGCATGGTGCTCTGTGGGCAGCCCCCGTGGGTCCAAGCAGCTGTGTTCCTATTGGGGAAAGATATGGGGGTCCGGCCAGGCTGCACTGAGACCCAGGGGGCCCAGCAGTTTGTGGAAAGTTACTGACTAGCAGTATGGTGTAACCTTTTTAGAAACTAATCATTAGGAAAGAAAACTGTTTTGTGCTGCTTCTCTTTTAATCAACAGGTAACAGAAAGAGCACTCCCTGCCCCCTAAGCATGACAGGTTCATAGTGTACCATGAAAGCCTAAGAGAAAAACTGGAGAGGGAACCAAGGGAGAGCCGCAGGAGTCCACCTGTAATTGCCAGGTCCCCGGCAGGGGGTGCTGGTAGAGGGGAAATTGTCTGGACCGCTAATTAGACAGGAGCACCTGGGTGGGGTTCTGTGGCGAAGTTGCAGAAGGATCGAGAAACTAGGAAGGCTGAGTCATTGGCAGAGAATTTTGATCACTTGAGTGTGAATCCTGTTCTCTTACATCTTGGTGATCATGCGTAGGTGGGAGTGTCATGAATATATATGGCGTAAATAAGGACAGAAGGATCTGGAACAAAGGAAAGACAGTCTGGGAACATAAAGCTGAACTACATTTATTCTTCTGTGTATAGCGACCCCATGACATGTTTTAGGACCTTCCTTGGGCCCAGAGTAGGAGTCCTGGGCGTTGCCATCCTGGGCGGTAAACCCCGTCTCTGATCCCAGCTGACTGTGATGGGAAGCACGATCAGTTCAGGGTGTTAGAGCCTCGGTTCTCCTGGAGCAGTCGCAAAGAGCTCGTCTTTACGCTGGGCATGTTGCTGAGTGCTATGGGACAGCCCATGAGGGCTGAAACGAGAAGCTGGCTTTTTTCCTCTGCTGGTTGCTGTTTTTGTCCTCTGTCGTAGGCCCGTAGATTAAGAGTGACTTCTAAACCCGTCAGTAGAACCGGCCCCATCCACGGCAGAACCCTGGGGTTTGGGTCTGGACGCCAGGGGACTTGGGGGGCTCCCTGGGGGCACCTCCCCAGCCGCCGCGAATGCCGCTGTCTCTCTGCGCAGGTACTTTCACCCGGGTGGCGAGCCGCTGGAGCTGGACTCCCGCTTCTGGGCTCTTCGGGACAGCATAGTGCAGTGTGAGCTCCTCATGCTGAGGGTCCTGCGTTTCCAAGTCTCCTTCCAGCACCCGCACAAGGTACCTGCCGGGGGGAGTGGCAACCTTTTCTAGAGGCGTGAGCCTTTTCGTTCCTTATCCGGAGACGGCCCCCACCGAACGCTCCCAAACATGTGGGCCGCGAGAGGAAGAGCAGAGTTGCAGCCGGACACGGGGCTGCTTGTGCGCCGTGACTGGTCACGTGCCCCGGGTTTCCTCCGGCGGCTCTCATTTCAGCTTCTGCCTTTCGGCCCGCTTGGCTGAGGCCGTGAGCTGGGACCCGTGTGACTCTGCAGCCCCACACAGATCGTGTGCTCAGCGAGCCACAGGGAAGCGGGGCTGCTTTCGTGATGCCCCAGGGTTCCTGTCCCCAAGAGCCGCTCCTCTGCCTCAGAGCTCACATGCCGCCCAGCTGTGCTTCGAGACCCATGAGAAGAGCTGAGTCACAGAGTCTCAGAGTTAGGCGGGCGCACTTTTAACCGCTAAGAGCGCGGAAGCCCCAGTAGAACGGGTTCTGACGGCAGCCGAAGGGATATGTGAGACCCTTGGAGCACTTGGATGTGACACTTTGGGGGCTCCAGGCCCCCATGTGGGCAGCTTGGGAGGGTGGCCTGCAGGGCAGGATGCGGGGGTTGGGACAAGGGGGTTGGGACATGGGTTGGGAATAGGATTTCATTTTGTTTTGAATTGAGACTTGCACTGAGGTGATTATAGATGTGCAGTCGGAGGGAAGAGCGCAGAGATCCTGCCCGAGATGGACACTCTGTGCAGCCTCCCCGAGTGGAAACATTTCGCAGAACTCCAATGTGTCGGCAGGGGTGTTGGCACTGGGGCAACCCCACTGCTCTGCTGGGGACTCTTGGGGTGGCTGGGTGGTCATCTGCACAGTTTCATTCCATATGCCCCTGCATATATCCGCGGCCACAGCTGAACTACAGAGCAACTCCCATCACCACGGCTCCTTACAGTCTCACCCCGGCCTTCTAGACGGCCTTTCTAATCCCGGAAACCCCTGGTAGAGATTTAAAATAGTCGTGTTTCCGGTCGGTCGGTTAGTCGGTCACCTGATGCAGGGGAAGGCAGGAGCTGGCTGGGCTCAGGGTCTGGGGAGGAACAGCACCTGCCAAGGGGGCTGTCGGGTGGGGGAGTGGGGTTCAGCGTTGCCCGAGCCTAGCGCCCTGCTGCTCACGTCAGGTCGGGACGGGGTCTCCGGGAGCCGATGAGCCCCCCTTCCTGGCAGGCTGGGGTCGCATGCGTGTGTGTTCAGGCCTGTGCAGTGGGCTCGTCAGTGTGTTCGTGGGTCGGGCGGTTCAGCAAAGCGGCTGTCTTCCCAGAGCGGGGACAGAGAGCTGAGCTGAAAAGCCGTTCTGAGTCTGCAGCCCAGCACTCCCGGAAATCATGGTCGCCAGTCTTAGTCTGGAAAGCGGGTGTCCTGTCCCTTGGCAGCCCCTGGCCTGAGGCTGGGCACACGGGCGCCGCATTCTGTTTGGAAGACGAGGACGCTATTTCCAGAGCTTACATTGAGTTGGGCAAGGGGATACGCAGAATGGTTTCTTTCTTTCTTTCTTTCTTTTTTTTTAAAGATTTTGTTTATTTACTTGACAGAGAGATCACAAGTAGGCAGAGAGGCAGGCACAGAGAGAGAGAGGAGGAAGCAGGCTTCCCGCTGAGCAGAGAGCCCGATGCGGGGCTCGATCCCAGGACCCTGGGATCATGACCTGAGCCGAAGGCAGAGGCTTAACCCATTGAACCACCCAGCCCCCCCCCCTTTTTTTAAGATTTTATTTATTTACTTGACAGCAGAATGGTTTCTGACGGCGGCTAGAGCAGGGCCAGGTGACGGAGAGGGACTGTGGTAGGGGTGGCCATCGCGAGAGGCTCGCGCAAGTTCCAGGAGCTGGGCCAGGAGTTGAGCGTGGGTGGGCACCCGGGCCCGGGGCCAGAGGGAGAGACCATTTCAGGCAGAGGGAGCCACGAATGCCAAGGCCGGAGGGGTTAGCGAGCTCAGCCTGTTTAAACGCGGTGGGAAGGTGGGGCAGCACAGG
Source organism: Enhydra lutris kenyoni (assembly GCF_002288905.1). Taxonomy (NCBI): domain Eukaryota; kingdom Metazoa; phylum Chordata; class Mammalia; order Carnivora; family Mustelidae; genus Enhydra; species Enhydra lutris. The sequence continues at coordinate 2,972,874 of NW_019154180.1, read as the reverse complement.
GTTTGGAGGCCAGTGGAAGGCACTGGGGCTTTTATCTAAGGGACCCAGGGAGCTGTTGGAGGGCTTGAACAGAGAGACGACTTGATCCGGTTTGTGTTTTATTCCTATTGAGACAGCTTAGGGGCAGAGTGGCGGGTGGGCGGTGGGGTGGGGGCACAGTGCCTCCCAGCAAGGAGTCAGGTGTCCTGGGGGCTGGAGCCCCAAAGGCCCATTGGCTGACTGGTGTGTCTTTGCAGTACCTGCTCCACTACCTGATTTCCCTCAAGAACTGGCTGAACCGTTACAGCTGGCAGCGGACCCCCATTTCCGTCACTGCCTGGGCCCTGCTGCGGGACAGCTACCACGGGGGGCTGTGCCTCCGGTTCCGGGCTCAGCACATAGCCGTGGCAGTGCTCCACCTGGCCCTGCAGGCCTATGGGGTGGAGGTGCCCGCCGAGGCCGAGGCCGAGAAGCCATGGTGGCAGGTGAGGTGACTGCTCAGTCTGCTGGTGTGTCCCCCTTTCCTTCGCCTGAGGACTCGTCCATGTTTCTTTGTAGGCACTGTCCAGGAAGGACGATACGGGCTGCTTAGCAATACTGATGCTTGAACACACCCCGTCATGATTGTCTAAGGCAGGGGCTCTCCCCCTTGGCACCGTGGACGTCTGGGGCTGGATCGTTTTCCATGGCGACACCATCCTGTGCTGCCCGGTAGACGCCCCAGTCGTGACCGTCAGAGATGTCTCCAGACCTTACCGAGTGTCCCAGGGTGGGGGTCAGCCCCGGCTGTTGAATTGAGTGGGAGCTTGCCACAGATCTGAGGTTTCGTAAACTTGGATTCACATCGGAAGAAGTATAGGGGATCCTCTGAAAAGATGGGTTCATCATGGACAGGCAGATAGATGATAGATGGACTGGTAGCTGACAGAAGGATAGAGGGGTGGACAGACAGATGGATGATAGAAGATGATTGGCGGGTGGATGGCTAGATGGCAGACGACGAGGCTAAAGGTCACGAGATGGGCCGGCCTCCCACAGCACCGTTGGTAGAGCACGAGTCTGGGGGAAGGGCTGCCCTCGAGCTTCCCTGAGGAGGCCCCAGTTTCTCACAGTGGAATTTTGAGACCATTTCTGGTTTTCCCTTCCCCGTGCTAGACCTGAGTCTAGTTTGCTCTTCCTTTCGTGTAACACCTCGTAGTCCGGCCTGGCCCTGGAGGAGGGTCTCTGTGAGCGCTGCCTGCAGTCCCTGAGGGTTTCTCCTCCTTGGGCGCCCTCCCTCTCTGGACAACCACCAGTGGCCAGAAGTCTTCTAAAAGGTGTCCTCTGTTTCCCGAAGAGAGGGGGCCCTCCTGGGTCTGCTCCTGGCACCCCTGCCCTTCCTGCAGCTTGTGGCTCCCATGGTGGCCCTCCTTTCCCGGCATTCCTCCCCCGGCGGGCCCTCTGCGGAGACCCGGCTCCTCCCGCTGTTCGTTCTCTTATCCTTCACTGTCTGTCCAACCCCTTCAGCTACCCAAGGTAGCAAGCGCCGGGAGGTCAGGGATTTTGTCTGCTTTATCAGCCGCCCTAGGCCCAGTGCCTAGACCTGGCACATAGTAGGTGCTTGTGTGTCTTCGAGCAGACACGTCTGTGGCCCTGATCTCAGGTGAGACACACGTGCTCTGACAGCATGGGGTTGAAAGGGGTCTGCGTAGACAGAAAGTAGTGCTCCGTGCTGGGGTTTCTTGGGGACTTCCAGATCGTGTGACCATAGTGTTTTGGCTCTATGGGTGGTGGCAGAAGGGGCTGCCACTTCCCGGCCCTGCTCTCCAGGGGTGTGTGGTGGGCATGGCAGCCCCTGCCATCTTGGCTGCTTGGATCTGCGATTTCATCCCTCTTTCCCATTGTCTGGCTCTCCTCTGTGTGTCTGCCTTTCTGCTCTCCTTTCCTTTCCCCTGCTCCTGAGCGACCCTGGTCACCCCCTCACCGCCTCTGCCTCCCACTCCCTGCCCTCAGCAGGGGCGGTGCTGGGAGGCAGCCACCGCAGGCAGCCACCTTTCTGGGCAGCACCGGCTTACAAGTGATTGTTAAGACTGGGAAGGGGTGGGGAGGACTCGTTTCCACTCAGCTCTTCACCTTTTCCGCCTGGCTCTGGGCCATTTGCACCAGGAGCATCCAGAATTGGGGGGCCTTTTGGGTTTGTGATGTGCAAGGACCAGTTGCCTTACGAGAAATGGCTCTGGATGATGCCTCCTTCACCGCCCCCCCCAAACGCCTGCCCGCCCACCTGGCCCTGGATGCTGATGTCTGAGTTGGGAAATACTTTTCCTCCTTGTTCGCTCTCCTCCTTGCTCGCCACTCCCTGCAGCAACCGCCTCTCTGTTGTCGTCCCTTGTCCCCCGGGGGCTGGGGCTTTGCCATGCTGGTCAGGAGCCTTGGGAGGAGAGCGTGAGTGCGTCTCACCAGAAGCCTGCGGGTACTCGAGGGTGAGAGGGGCAGGCCTTTGTCCCAAGCTGTGTGGGGCCTCCGGGTGGACGAAGTACTGACTCTGGAGCGGGGGTCAGATGTCTGTCCTTATGGAGGCTGAGCACTGTTCCGTGGTACGGATGGGCCACGTTGTGACTGTGCATTCCTCCAGGATGGACTCTCAGATTGCTTCCACCTTTTGGCCTGGGACTACTTTTTAAATCTTTTCTTGGCTTGAGGTCCCCAGGAACACACAAGGAGTGAACCTTGGCAAGCAAGCCCAAGCCTGTATTTTGGAAGCATTGATTTTCCACCTAGAGTCTGGGGTGGGAGGGCCGATCTTCACGGCCAGGGTTTGGGATTTTCGGGCCACAGTTCCCTACCTGTGGCAGTAGCTTATGGAGGGCCCCGGATTTCTTTGGTGGCTGTGGAGGGGGTGGGCTCACATCTAGTTTTTGCCCTGGCTTGACCCAAGGTCTTGACCCTACTGGTACCTTGGTTCCCCAGGCAGCAACCCCTGGGCCCAGGAGGCCACAGCATCTAACCGAGATCTCCTTGTTGTGCTTTTTATTTCCCATGTCATCAGGGGCCCCCGAGAGCACCCGCAGGCTCGATGCTTCACTAGGAGGGCTCGCAGAACTCAGAAGAGCCGTACAGCGGCTCCTGGTCACGGCCATTGTGGTCAGTGACAGTGGAAGCACACAGTTCGGAATCGGCAAGGATGCAAGGAGCGTAGGGCGGGGGGCCGGGACAGACCAGGCGGGGGCGTGGGCTGGGCCGTTTCTCCCGCAGCCTGGGGTGACAGCCTGCCCCGGGCCCCGCCACCAGGGAGGCCTCTCTGAGCGGTGCTGTCAGAGGACTTGAGATCGGGGTCAGTCCCATGGGCCTGGAGCTCCCATGGGGCTGACCTCGGATGCTCATCTCTGCCCCCTGCCCCCTCCCCGGAGGTGAAGCTAAGAGGTGTGGTCCAGCTCCGCCCCCCGGGGGACTGAGACCCTCTCATGGGGCAGGACATCCTGGGGGCCAGAGATCCTTTCCCCAGGGCTGGGCAGGGACCAAAACTTCCTTGGGAACATGTGGCGTTCACCCTGAGCTGCACACCCCTCTTGGTTTGGGCCCCTAGGGGTTCACCTGATGATTTTATAAGCTCCGCAGCACAGTCAGGAGCCTGGCTGGTCTAGGCTGTGGAACAGATGCAGGTGTGCTCCAGGGCCAGCCCGGGGTGGAGTGCCGTTCAGTGGTTTAGCCTGTTTACTTCTGGAAATGAACCCCTGGCCCAGCTCTGTCACCAGCCCCCTGTCCTGTCTGGGCAGATGATCCCCGAGGCCTTTTCCATCTGGAGTGGTCTCTGCTTTGTGGTCAGCAAGGCTGGAAGCGGACGGGCTTTGCAGAGAGCTGCCGTCATGTCTGATCGCCAAGCCTCTGTGCCATCCCCTGTACAGTGCAGTTCGGCGATTAGTGGCGGGTACCTTGTTTCTCACAGAGGGAGTCTAATCTGAACCTGTTTTCCTTCTCCTTTCTAGGTGTTTAGTGACGACCTTACCAAGCCAATCATTGATAACATTGTGTCTGATCTCATTCAGATTTATACCATGGACACAGAGATCCCCTAAGGCCCTGGTCCAGGCCTGCCCCAAGAAGCCCGGGATGCTCGGCTGCCTGGGGACGGCATCACCACGTCGCTGTGACGGCTGGTCCCCAGAAGACCAGCTGGGAGGACTGGTTTTGTGCTGCTGGAGACGGGCTGGTGAAGGCGATGACCTGCTGCCACTCTGATTCTCATGCTGACTGTCCCCGGCAGCTGTGGTCCAGACGGTGATGGGCACTGTGCCTCCTGCGGGCAGGCCGGGGTGCACCAGGGGAAGGGCCCCCCCAGGCATCCGTGTCTGCTTCTGTCCTTTGAGAGGACGCTGACTGCAGTTGAGGTGTGACGTCATTGGAAGCAAAATCAAAGAACAGACGAGACTGACTTACCCTTGGGGATTTTTTAAAGCCAGATTTATAGGAAGTATGAATGTGCAACACAGATGGAATTTTATTTTGTATAATAAAAGATGATACAAATCATCGGAGACGCCCTGTCTTTGCTCTGTGGCCCAGGCTGCTCTGGGGGCTCTCCAGCCTCGGTTTCCCCAGAAGTGCTCTCCCTGGATGGAATTGCCCCTTGTGCCTCCACTGCTTTCTGAGGCCCTGGTGTCTGAGTGTGTGCTCACATCCTGGTGGTGATCCCGAAGGAGTCCCCATGTCCTCACTCCTCCACTGGGACATCTGCAGAACTTGGCGCCCGTCCCATTCAGTGAGCGAGCATCAGTTTTGGAGAGAGGGACTGGGGAGCATCACTTGGGTTCCCCAAACCCAGATCTGACCAAAATGTAACTAGAAAGTACTTGACAGTTTTTTCTTAAGTGTGAAGCCAGGGAGTCTGGACGGAGAGCCTGGAGAACCTTGGCCATGACACACTCCTGACCCACTCAAAGGGCAGTTCTTCCAGAAGACCTGCTTTTGGGTGCGTTAGAGAAACAGAGCAGCCTAGGTTGTTGTGGGAGCTGGCCAGAATGCCGGGGTCCATCCGGCTGCCGCCGAATGCTCGTCTCCAGTGGAGGAGACACACGGAGGTGTCCCACACTGGTCACAAGTCAGGCAGCCTGGCTTGCTTGAGTTTGCTTAGCAACCGTCTTCTTTGTCTTCAGGATGAGAGATCGGAGTAAATGTCCACTCTTCTACTGTGTCCTTTCCATATCTGTTCGCCCAGCGCAACTGGGAGCTCTTTGAGGACAAGGCTGGTGCTCGGAGCCGGGGCTCTGAGTGCAGAGCGGGTGGCGAGGAGTTAGGCCTCTCTCTGGGAGCAGCTCTGGCTCTCACTGCTCCTTTCTGTCTTCCGCTATTTAAAGAGGACCTTTTCTGCCTCGTGCGCTTCCTCTCCACAGGCTGGGCCCCTGCATCGCCCCCTGGACCCCAGCCTTGCCCGTCCCACCCTGACCTGGCGCTGCCCTTGGCCAGTGCCTGTTGCTGGTCTGAATGGAATTGGGTAACAGATGTTTCACTTTTGGATTCTCTGTCTTCTCTCCCCTGACCAGATCACAGGCAGACAGAATGGCAGGCAGAGACAGAGGGAGAAGCAGGCTCCCCGCCAAGCAAGGAGCCCGATGTGGGACTCGATCCCAGGACACTGGGATCATGACCTGAGCCGAAGGCAGCTGCTTAACCAACTGAGCCACCCAGGCGTCCCTAGATCACAGGCTCTTATAGAAGCTTCCATTTCTTCGGCTCTCTTAAGGTTGAGCCTCCAGAGAGGCAGCCTGCCCCCACACACTTGATGCGAGGTCATTTGCTCAGCTCTCAGAAAGCAGAGCGCCCTGCCCTGGTGGGAGGGCTGGGTGGAGGGTATGGGAGAACCCTCTGGAGAGTTCTTTCCAGATGCGCTTGTTCCCGTCTGTTTGCTCCCCACCCCTGTCCCAGGACTTACCAGAAAGAAGGGAAGACGGCTGACTAAAGCTCTCTGGGGATTTGGTGAACATCCCCGCCCCCGGCTTGAGGGCCCCATTTCCGAACCGGGAAAGAGTGGCTCCGGAGGCTCTGGTCTGGGGTTCGGGGCAGGCTCTAGAGATTCCTGTAGCTCTAGGTTTCCTTTTATGATGACTGCATAGCAGACCCCTTCTTTTCTTTCTATGGGACTCAGTTTCCCACTTTGTATATAGAGCAGGTTGGACCAAATGATCCCAGACTGGGATTGCTGATCACTCGTTTCATTTTTTATTTTATTTTTTTCTGATTGCTATTTTAAAATCCCTTAACCCACCCTTGTGCCTGTCGTGCTGCTCGGTGGGACTTGCAGGCCTCGCATGCTGGCCTCCGGGCCTGTCCTGTCAGCACTTACCCCGTGGGGGTTGTCTCTGTTTCCCTGATGCAGCCGGGGCCGGGAGCTCCCCCTTCTGCGCCATCATCATCATCATCGGGAGGGAGATGGAGGAAAGGCGCTGGTCAGCAGTGAGGGGTGGTGATGAGATTTCCTAAAACCCAAAGCTTCCAGGAGCTTCTTAGTCCAGAGCACATCTTAATTACTGTAAAGTGATAAACGGGTGGAAGGAGGGGGCAATCCGGGTTCTATGAGGAACTTGGCTGGTCTCTTCCTTTCCAGCCACGGTTGAGTGAATGGTGTCCCTGAAAGGATGTGTCTCTGTCCCAACTCCTGGAACGTGGGGATGGGTCCTTGTTTGAGAATAGGTTCTCTGTAGCTACTGTCAGTATGCGGAGGGAGGAGGCGGCAGGCCCGCGGTGGCAGGAGGAGTGGCGCCCACCAGCCAGGGCAGGCCAAGGACTGTGGCGACCCCAGCCGCTGGAAGACTCAAGGAAGGATCAGCCCCCAGAGCCTTCGGGAGGGGGAGGGCCGCCCTGCCCACACCTGGATTCCTGCCTTCTGGCCCCCGGAGCAGGGGGTGGGTGACGGCCTTGTTATTTTAGGCCCCCGCCCTGCTGCCCCCCTCCCCGCCACCACCATTGTCAACTCCTACCGGGCCTTCCTCAGACTCCTGGGCTGCACCTTTGCTCCCAGGGGTGCTCCTGGGTGGTGAACTGTCGGCCAGCTTTGTGCAGGGATGGGTGCTGTAGTGCTGCCCAGTTGTCTCCCATGGCAGAAATTAGCGATGTGGGGGGGGCGGCGCGTAACACCCTCTGTAAGGTGCCAGCTCCCTGCCCAAGGCGTGGAGCCCCCATCTAGACTTGCTTGGCCTTACGGTTCAAAGTGGACTTCTACCTCCGTGAAGCAAGGGCTCTTCGCTATTTGTTTGTCTGCTGTTTGCTGTTACTGGTCTTTCTGCCTTTTTTAGACATATGGGCTCTGGTGGTTGGGAGGGAACTTGGAAGCCATTTTTCTCCTTTCTTGGCAGCTTCCCTGGAAAAGGCATCCACTGGCGTTGCCAAGTTTGAAGGGGTGATGTGTGGAGTGGCGAAATGGAAACACAGGCAAAGGCGATGTGGGTAGTCTTGGCCTGGTTGCCGTGCTGGTCATTTGCAAGTTTTGGACCAGAGCTGCCTTTGTGGTTCTGCTGGCAGAGTAGAGGGGCTGGGTCGCAGGGCACAGTTGTCCCCCGCTGTAGGTGTTCGAAGGGATGGAGAGGGGAATGACCTGGCGAGCAAGTGAATGACAGAAATAATGGGTTTTCTTTCCCCGGCCTTGCCTTAAAGAGGAATTCTGATTACACCCTTTGTGCACTGCTGCTGGTGGTGGGGTTTCAAATGGTTCAGCCGCTTTGGAAAACAGTTTGGCAGCTCCTCAAAAAATTAAACCTAGCATTACCAGATGACCCAGCAATCGCACTTCTGGATGGAGACCCAAAAGCAGGGACTCAACCAGGTGTTTGTACACCCGTGTTCGCGGCAGCGTGATTCACAGTAGCCCAAAGGTAGAAGCGATCCAGGTGTCCCCTGGTGGATGAGTGGATAAAGAAAATACGGTCTAGCCATACAATGGAATGTTCTTCAGCTTTAAAAAGGCAGGAAGTTCTGACACAGCCTACAAACACGCATGAAGCTTGAGGACGTCAGCCAGTTTCAGTTGCTGTCCGCCTGCACTGCTGCAGGTTTCCGAGAGCGGTCAGACCCCAAGAGACAGAAAGGCCGGTGGGGCATGGGACGAGGAATTAGTGTCCATTGTGAGCAGATTTCAGTTTGGGGAGATAAAAGTGCTCTGCAGACGGATGGGGGGGGATGACTGTACAGCACCGTGAAAGTACTTCACGTCATTGCTTACAACTGGAGCGTGACTTTTATGGTGTATGTATTTTGCCACAGTCAAAAGAAAAAAAAATGTGCATTTGGGTTGGTGGCCCCTGCCCTCACCTTCCTTGGAGGACGCCGGCCTGGACCTTCAGGTGAGGCCCCTCTGGGTCCAGACAGTTAGACGACCGCCATGCAAACCTTCGCTAACAGTGCCTCTGACCCCCTCAGGGCAGGCAAGCCCTTTCTTCCTTTCAGAAGGGTGGACCGGTGACTGCACACCCGGGGTGGAGGGGGGAGCTCTACCATCCCTGGGGCTCATCTCAGTGGTGGCAAAGCAGATGAAGACACCTCCTTTTCATTGCAAATGAGAATTCACCAACTAATAAATCACACATGTTACCCAGACTGGGACTGTAGGAGCCTTTCATTTTTTTTTTTTTTAATACACAGAAATTTTGGTCTATTCTTTAAATTAGGAAATTCAACTACAGACTTTAATTTATTATGCATCTGGTCTTCCTCATTAAGATAATTTTTGTTCATCTTTATAACAGGCAGATAAGAATGTAAAACATATTTAATAACTGAACACAGCTGACCAAGCCATTCCGTATTATATGCTCGATAGAGGGGGGCTTCTTCACAAGATAGGTCCCTTAGCCAGAGCGACAATCGGAGGTCACAGCGCCCCTTTTCTGAACCCCATACCCCAAGGAAAGGCAACCTAGGGACTAAACAATGGACACACACAGGAGGCAACTTTGTACAGCAGCAGTGAGGGCGGTTGGTCTATGCTGACCGTTCGTTCTACTGAGGTGTCTCTAACAGGGAATGAAAAGAAGCCCATGAGCAGAGCATACGCCCCTTATCTTCTTCAGTTGAAAGATTTCCAATTTTATTTCTAGTTTAAGAACACACAGACCCTCAACAGATTGAGTTGCCCTTTTTGTTGTTTAAACAAGGACATTAGGGAACAATTTACAAATGGGTAACATTCTCAATGTGCCCTTTGGAATAAAGGGATGGCTTTAAGTTATCTGTAGCTGGCATTTTAAGTGGGATTTTCTTGTCTAACTGGAACTCCTTTGCCTGAGATTTGACTACTCCTGCTCAGCCTCAGGCCCAAGTGAGAGGCACAGGTCGGGCTTCAACCGCCTCTGGGCAAAACACGAGACAGCCGCGTTCCGCAGGTAAAGGACCCTCTGCATTTTCTGCTTTTCCCTCCCTGGTTAGTGTGCATTCAGGGGAAACTGAGGCTTGGCACCAGGAGTGCCCATACGGCAGGGAGAGGTCCCCGAAGGAACCGTCTGGGGAGCCCAGGCCCAGCTCTCCCGCCCGCAGACAGGGTGCTCCGCCGGCACGGCAAAGCTCACCTCCTCAGCCTTCTGGGCTCATGGGGCTGAGCCACAGGGGCCCCCAGGGGCTCTGCTCCCGCGTCGGCTTCCCCCATGTCCCCGTGGGTGGCTGCACACACAGAGCCACGCCTGCATGGGTCATAGTTGTCCTTTAATGAGTGCTTTGGCAGGTGGTGACTGAGAACTGACCCCAGTCACTTGATGGACCCCTTGGCCCAACTTCTTGGTTGCGGTCACATCAGCTCCTCTTGGGTTTGGACCGTATCTCTTCCTCTGCCACTTTCTGCCTGACTCTTGGTGCTCTCCCCACCCCCATCCCACCTCCGGACCTGGCTCTCCTGGGGCTGCTTCGGGTTCCGGGTTCTCCCGAGGGGGCGGCAGCTGGGCATGGACAAAGAAAGCCCGCCAACCAGAATTCAGGACTTGGAGTTGAAACCGAAGGGCACGAGAAGCAAAACTCCCCTTTCCACCTACCGGAGGGGATCATTCTCATCAATACTTTGGTATTTTCCTTTTAAATAAAAAATTCCACCGAAAGGGCCCCGCTCCCATAGGCAGGGGTCTCAAAGCGCGAAAGTTCCAATTCTAACCGCCCCGGCCTCGTGTCTCTCTCCCTGACCTTCTCAGGAATCTGCACAGCAACACTCCCAGGAACCATGCGGGAGGGAGGACCGGGTCGGAGCACGGAGGCTGGGCGGAAGGTGGGGGGCAGCAGTGGGGGGGGCCAAGCAACTGAAAAGATACTCTCGCAGTCCCGTTCCCTGAAGAAACCCTGCCACAGTAAATAATGAAATTTCCAAAATGAAAACACCTGATAAGAGGAATGGAAATATCATGCTGATAAATAGCTCCTTATTCTTTAAATATGCATCGGGTCATACATGTACGTATATGTCTATACGCACACACACAGCTACACACACACGCGCACACATACAGACCGCACGTGTGTCCTGGGGGAGGGGCGCTCCGTGGTGCAGGTCCGTCTGCGGGCGGCTCCCGGCGGGGAGGCGGGGGGCTGGCGAGGCATCCTGCGCGAACCTGTCGGTCCGCTCACTCTCTGGTGGGTGCGATGCAAGGCCCCATCAGCCGAGCGCAGCGCCCCGCCCCACCGCACAGCCCGAACGGCGAACGTCTGGTGGAATTGTAGTGTTCGTTTAAAAAAAATGCTTCGATAGAAAAAAGGGAAACGCAGCTCTGCTCACGTTCTAGTTTCTCTCTCCTCCTCCTCAGTGCCAGGTAGGAAGCCTCGGGTGGAGCAGCCCCCGCGAGTGCCGCGCGAGCACCCCTGCAGCCGCCTTGGCCGTGCCCTCCTCGCAGGCCCGCGCTGGCCGGCCGCGAGCGCGTGTGTGCGGTGCGTGCTGAGAGCAGTTCCCCTAGAGGGACGTCTCCACGCTGTGGAGCGGGCTCCCGGGTCTGGAAGAAAACGCTGACGAGGTAGCTGACTTGGTGCCGTGCGTGGTCAGGTAGATGCCGCTGTCTATGGCGTTGTTGTTCTGGTTGGGGGCCGGGGGCGGGGGGGCCCGCAGGCGCTCCTCATTCTCGTCCACGTCCGTGTCATCGATGAGCGGGATGTTGTGGGTGTAGTCATTGATCAGAAACTCGGGCGTCGCCATGAAGTTATGAATGGAGGTCTTGGATTCCGGTTTCTCCAGGCCTTCGTAGAGCGAGCTACGGAATGCTTTCACCACCCGGATCTGGAGTGGGAGGTGGGAGGACAGGGGCACGAGGCGGGAGCAGGGAGGGAGGGTGTGAGCAAGGCAGGAAGGGAGGAAGGGGGGAAGGGAGGCAGCCAGGCAGGAAGGAAAGAAGGAAGGAAGGAGACAGTCAGTGGCGCTGGTGCTGGCAATTCCCACCCACGTCAGTGGTCCTTCCACCGGAACGGAGCAACTGGGGCCGCTCTGCCTGGTCGCGCTAAGGGCTCCCAGGACTGGGTCCACGTCTCGTCATCTGATCCACACGCAGGACAAGTGGCAGTGGCTTTCTCTAGGCCGACCCGGGCGGGTATTTCGGAGCTCGAGAGCGATCAGTGTGTGAGACTCTGGGCTATTACCTCCCCTTTGCCAGCCCTGGGAAGGGGAGGACCAGCTGAGGGGGCCCTTGGGCCCTCTGGTAAATCTGAATTCCAATTTCGTGGAACAGGAAGATGATTTAAAACAGGGAGAATGCTGGAGCGTGGCCTCTCCGCTTCCTCCTACCAGAAAGTCCGCAGAACTTTCTGATAAGAGAAATCCCCAGTCTGTGGGCACTTTGCTGGCCTTTCCCAAGCGGGTCTCCCTTCCTGGCTTCTCTATAGACCTCTTCTCTGTCCCTCTGGCTCTCGTGACTGTCACCAGCCCCCATCGTGCCCAGACCCACATGGCCATCAGTCTTCCTGCTGCTATGTTCAGGGGCGACTTCTCTGTCTCCGTTTTATTTGATTTCTCAGGGCACCCAACACAGCTGATGGACCCTCCGTCTGGAAACTCCTCCCGGCTTCCCTGAATTGCCACTGCTGGCCCTACTCCTATATCACTGGGTGCTCAGGCCTTGTCTCCCCCACTTCTCCTTCCTCTGTCTCATGGCGCCCCAGAGCCCCAGCGCTGCTTCATTCGCCCCGGCCCATCTCCCGGCCCTGACCGCCTCCACTGAAAATGGCTCCACTTTTGACCGCACCCACTAAGCCCGTCCTGCTTGGATGCCCTGAGCCAACGCAACCTCATGCCTCCATCAGGCCCCTGGGCGCCTCTGGTTGGTTGTCATTTCCGTCCGCAGACACTTCGGCCTTCGCATGTCCTGCCATCACAGGCATTTTGCAATCTGGCGCTCGTTGCCCCTCCAGCCTTTCTCACCCTGCGCGCTCCTCCTCCTCTTCAATTTCTAAGCCACATAACTTCTTTCAGTCCCTGGAATCTGCCGTATTCTCCCTCTTTTCTAGATCTCGCTTCCTGGCTGCTCCACTGGCATTGACAGAAGAGCTTCCCACAGTGCCCTGGTCCCCAGCTACGGTGGCCCTTGTCCCAAGCCGAACTCGGGCCCCCTTTGCACCCCCCCCCGGCCAGATCTTGCTCCCAGGTCTTTGCTCCCCTCAGTCTCTTCGATCCCACCTTCACTTATATGAGTGTTCACGTCACCAGGTCTACGAGCCACAGAGCTGAGGCCCCCCCTCGTTCCCTCCCTGGTCCCCCTCCACCTGGGCTCCCTCTTGGTTCTAGAAGCTCAAGTTGACAGGAAGGCCTTTGCTGGACCCCGCGTGAGCCAGCAGCAAAGCCGGCTCTTCCCTGTGTGAGTGGGTGGACATAGCATCAGTTCCACAGTCATTTCCACATCAAAGGTTCTAGGACTTGGCTTTCTTGGTTTCGACTAGGTGTTGGCCAACTGTGGCCCACGGGCTAACACAGGCTCTCAGCCCCCACACCCCAACCATTCATTTCTTCATTGGTTCCGGGTTCTCTGAGATCCCAGGGCAGAGCTGGGTCGTTGCAAGAGAGACCTGGCCTTTATAAGAGAAATCTGCTGCCCCCCTAAATGCTGTCACCTAAATGGTGACATTTAGACCATGAATCACACCGCTGACAACGAATCCCCTTGGATCTTCCAGGGCCTGAGTCCTGGAGCTGTCCGAGCGCGGCCAAGCACGGCGCTGCAAAATCAGTTTAAGCCCTGTGAGCCTCGCAGCCCTGTGAGTGCACAAAGTCAGCCAAATCTTACATCTGGCTAGGACTGTCTCTGAATTCAGTGAAGTCACACCTTCTGGATTACAGATGGCCAACGATTTGCCCTCAGTTTCTTAACTCTCCCAGACTGGCTTCTGAGAAAGGGGTAACCCAGAAGTTGACGTGAGAATCGTTCATATTTTTAATGAAAGAGAATTCTTTTGTCATTGCAGATGTGGCCTCATTATTTGGGCCTTTTCTGAGGCCAGCACTTGGTGGGGGGCTCCCAGGATGTTTGCTGCGGCTGGCGCACCAGTGGTGGAGAACCTGCTCCTGCTGTCGGCAGCGCCCCTCAAGCCACAGAAAGGACAGCAAGCCGGATCCTGCTGCCCTTGACCCTGGGCGCCGTTGTGGTAAGTTTGGCAGCAATGATCTGATGATCCCGGCTACACCCTTTCCTCTAGCTGAGCCTGTCCCCTCCTTTGGACCTGGGTCACAAAGTCAGACCCATCTTCAGGACTCCCTGTGCCTGGCTGAACTCCAAAGTGTTTGTCCAAAAAGGGCAGCCAGCCGTTCCCTCTCCAGCTTCTGCAGCTCTGGAATGTTCCCTCAGGGTGCTCCTCCCAAGTATAATCAGACTCACTTTAATGATGGTCTTGTCACTGGTCTGGTCCTGTTGACAGAGACAGAGCATGGCGTAGCCGTCGCTCAGTACCCAAAGCGGGGCCCAGGGCTGCTCACGCAGACCTGTGTCATCCCAAGTCTCTTTCAGGTCCCACTTTCCCGCATTCAAGCCTCGGGCTGTTAACAGATTGCTTGGTATTGGGAGTTTGATGGGGTGTGTTCAGGCCACCCAACCCTGAAGGGCACCGCGACCTCCTGGGATGGGTTTGGTGAGAACCGGTAAATGTTTCGAGAAGAGATGCCTGCCCCGGAGACCCGAGCTCACACACGGGGGGCTTCGGAACGCCCCCACGGCAGAGTTCAGGGGGTCCCAGCAAAAGAGTGACCAAGGCCGAGCGGAAGGAGCACCTCCTCAAGCTGCAGGGGGAGTCCCTCGGGCCATCTCTCCATCTCTGCCACTCCCCAAGGGACCTTGCCACCCTCAAGGCTGTCAGGTCCAGCTTATATACACACCCTTCGTACCCCCTATGTCTGCAGCCAGCCACACCCCTTCCCCGCACTCCCTGCTGTCCCTCATGTCCCTTGGGTGGCAGACGGGTCTATCAGATTGCGGGAGGCTGAAGGTCAGCCCCAGTCTTCCCATCCTCGTGCAGGGCTCTGGCCAAACCACAGAGGCGCCTCGATTCCTGACCCCAGAGCCCTGCCTCAGCATGTCCCATGGCCCCCAGGTCCCCACCCTCTTCACCACGGGGCCCTCTCTGCCTCTCACAACCCCCAAGGGCAGAGACCCCGACTGCCTGCTCTTGCGGTCCTCCCTGGCTCCCGCCTGCGTGGCTCACATCTCCGGGGTCCCTCATAGCCTCCCTCCTCTCTGACTGTCGAATCACACCCACCCTCCCCAACCTGGCTCAGGTGGGGGCCTCCAAGCATTCCAGCAGGCAATGGGGCTGCCCTGGGTCCACTCCGTGTAGTACAGGAGTTCACCGAACTGAACTCCGCCCCCCCCCCCTCCAAAAAAGTCCATTTTACTGTCAGATAACTTAAGAGTAAAAGAAAGACAGGAAAAGCACTTTCCAATAAAGATGCCTCCCTCGGGTTGTAGCCAAGGCGTCTGGGAGACCCAAGGAGGATCAGGTCAGGCTGGGGCGGGAGGGCTCTCTCACAGCTTCCTGTCCCACCCCGACGGAGGCCTGTTGTGCCCCCCATTTCCCAATGTCTTGCTCCTGCACTGCCTGGGCACCTCACCCCTGCACCCACTCAAGGATGTTGTCCCCTCCCTTGCCTAGCTTACTCATTTGTCTTATCTTAAAAGAGACTCTCTTGGGGCCACAGGTCCTTTCCTGACCCCCTGCTCCCCAGGGACCTCCCCATCTGGGAATGCAGTGCTCTTCATGCCACACCCCTGCTTCCCGGCTCAGATGGTTCTCTGCCCTCTCCCCATCTCACATCTGAGGGCCCCAGGGCTCATCTTTGGACATTTTCTCTCCTTCCTCTACAGCCACACATTTCCTAACTGATCTGGTCAGCCAAAGTCTTAACTACCATCTGTCTGCTAGTGAGTCCCACACCTCTATCTCCAGACTCGGGGCTTTGCCAGCCACCTTCCCTTCACCCTCCACCCTGCGCCTCCTCCCTGTCTCCCCGCCCCTGCCCTTTACCTCTGCAGTCTATTCTCTGCAGAGCAGCCCAAGCAATCCTTTCAAACAAAAGCCAGAACTTGTCACACCCTTCGGAGGGTCTAAAGACCCTTTATTTAGAGGTGTCTCCTGCAAAGTCAGGGCCTGCCTCAGGCCATCCTCTTTCTCATTCCTCTTTACTGCCTCAGGCCTTGGCTTCCTGACTGTATGAATACCGAACACCACCTGCACACTCCTGCCTCAGGGCCTTTGCACAAGCGGTTCCCTCTGCTGGGAAGGCTCCTTGCCACTGAGCCTCACGGCTCCCCCTCGCCTTTTCTGTTCAGTCTCAGCCCTTCCATCTCCCGCTGTGGCTCACCTTCAATTCACCACCACCCCCACCATTATTCTCTCCTCTATCTCCTTTCCATAGGCCTTCGAAAACTGGAGTCTGTCCCATTCGTTGACCTCCCCAGCTCCCAGCACCCAGCACAGTGCCTGCAGCCAGCAAGAGCTCAGCGGGCGGCTGCCGGAAGTGCCTCCCACCAGCTAGCTCGAGTCTCCCCCAGCCGCGTCACAGCTGCCCTTTCCCCTGTCTAGACTATGCGTCTGCCAGAGTGTCCCATGTGAACTTTTTCTCTGTCCTCAGAACTTGGCTCACACATCGATCCTTTGGGAGGCTGTCCCAGACAACCTTTCTCTAAAACAGCACCCCCCACCTTTCTTTTGCTCTGCTTTCTTCTCTTCTGCGGCTTGTGACCATCTACACTTAACATGAGCTTACTTCTCCGTTCTTTGCTGCCCACCCTCTGCCCTCACAGGTAAGCGCTGGCCGGCCTTCCCCAGAGCCCTGAGCTCCGTCAACGGGGACAGGCTTGGTGAGGCTTCGAAGCCACAGCCCTGCTCCGGCGGCCCAGAGCCAAAGCAGAAGGGATGCCTGTGCCACACTCTGCAACAGGACTGCACTCCTGAGGGGTGCGTGGGGCAAGGGCAGAGGGGCCGAAGGTCATGGCTGAAAGTGGTTGTGCTCCACTTTTGTTCTGACCGCCCGTGCTCAAGTTTGCAAGGCGGGCGGTGACGAGGGTGGGGAGGGGGTGTGACAAACTGGGAGGCAAGGGAAGGACCCAGGGACCACCCACCCAAGTAAAGAAATGCAAAAAGGGAAGGAAAAGAAAAGAAGAGGAAAAGAAAAGCCAAGGCTCCTGAACAATGATGACAACAGAAACAACAGAAACTGTGCTTGACAACCTTTTGGCCTTTTCTCCTCAGTACCGTGGGACCAGCAGGCTGGGGGTGGGGAGGGGTCATCATGCTTCCCACCCTCTGCTTCTATCTCACTGCTACTCCCTCCAAGCCCCCTCATGCTTGATGGGCATGCCTGTCTCTGTACCAGACACTAATCCAGAATCTTCTGCGGGAGGGAGGGGACTTTCTGCTCTCCTGGTATTCAGGCTTTGGGTTTACAGCAAATTCTGAACATAGCAGCTGGGGAGAGCCAGGGGAACCGCTTTCCAGGAACTTTGGGGTTCCTAGGTCCCAAACCATCCCTGTGGGCATGAGAGTGGCTCAGGGCTTGATCGCGACACAAAGAGGTGTGCAGAGACAGACCCACAATCCAAGAGGAAGCTTCCCTTTCCTCACCATGGAATTAGGAAATGTAAAAACGCAAAGTCCAGAGCTGGCCCTTGCACTGAGGCTCGAACCCCAAACCAGCGAAGCACGGACTCCATGCCTGTTAGCAAAAGTCACGAATGCTAACGGCCAGCAAGCTCTGTGGAGATCACCTCCCATCCTGCGGGAACGCACCTGTGCCAGGACCGGGAGAGCCCAGGCTCCTCCGCTGATCGCAACATTCCGTGGCCCTGGGCGGACCCAGGCATGGGCTGAGTCCTGGACCTCTAAGGTGGCCGGCCTTGCGTTTTGTCCTGGCCACGTCCCGCTGTGGGGCCGTGAGTAAGGCCTGAGCTTCCTGGGCTCTGGCTGCCACCCTGGGAGTCGGCCTGGAAGTGCCTACCGGGCGGGGCTCGGAGCAGGGGTTCTGGGGTCTGCCATAGGCGGTGAGCAAGCATGTGCTTTGGGAATTAGCCGGAAGGCCCTTCTCTGTTGTAGGGCCCACGGTTGCAGGAAGGCTTGGGCCAGGCAGGGTTGATGCCCTTCCTAACGCGGAAACAATGCTGTCAGATCGCTGACGAGCAGCGCCCGCGCTGTCCTCGGGAGCACAAGTGGAGAGGCCTGGCTGGAAATCAATGAGCTTCCCGAGGAAGGCGCCAGCGCCGGCGAGCAAGACTGCCTTGGCTGTGCAAGGCTCCTTCCTCCGCGGGGCTGGTTTAATTCCGGGAGCGGCTGCCCTGCCGGTGTGTGTGGAGCCCGCTGTCCCGGGCTCCGGGACAGGGTGCCCAAGGAGACTGTCGGGGCTTACCTGGCATCGGCTTTGCCAAGTTGGATGGAAGGCTTTCTGGTTGCAGAAGGCGATTAAAATAGAGCAACGGCTATGATCTGTTTCTGGCGTGGTCAGTCAGAGCTCAGCGGCCCAGAGGGAGCCCTTCTGGCTGCATCTGACCAAACTCGCTGCCTGCCCTGGGCCCTGTCACCTGGCTGGTTCAGGAGCCCTCTCTGTTCCACTATGGAGGCCCAGGCCTATGGCAGGAGGGCCCTGATGAGATGGGGGAGGCCCTGGGGCAAGCTCGGGAGGGGGCGCTGGGGCATGACTATGTGTCTCCGCTCACCCCACAGGAGGCAGCCATCTGGCACCCAACTTGCTGCTTGGGGATAAACCTGAGGGAACACAGTACCCCATCTCAGGCCACACCTTTGGACCCTCCAGCCAGGGGGATGGGCCAAGCTTCTCGCAGCTCTAGCGGCAGGGTCAGCGGGGGTGGGAGGGGGTGGACAGGATCACGCTCCCTGTTAGTTTTCACGAGACCAGAGTGCTGATTAAGTGAGCCACTCACAGGGCCTGGCCTCTGGGGGATAAGCTGAGGTCCCACGCCAGGAGGTGATGGCCATGAAGGGCAGGTGCGACACCCCAGCTGAGAATGGAAAGGCTGAGGGAGCCATCCTGGGGCTGCAAGAAATGGGTGCCGTGTGGGGCTCTCAAATCCAGGGCGAGCAAAGACATGTGGGTGTGGGAAGCCTTGTGGGGGTCGGGGTTTGGCTGGAAAGGGTGTGCGGGTGTGAGTGTGGGTGTGCTGAGCCCCAAAGACCTCTCCTCTCTAACCCTCCCTGGTCACCCCTCTGGGGAGCTCTCCTTTCCCTCCGGCTCTGAGGATGTCCTCCTGCCACCTCTTAGCATTGGTGCCACGGCAGGGACCTATGCTGGTGAACAGCGTTACCGCTCCCTCTGGCCCCGGGGCTCCGTGTATGCACCCTGCGCTGGGCCTTCTGCCTAGAGAGCCCGGCGGTCTCAGTGGAAGTGATGTCAGACCAGAGGCCCTGGTGTGTTGGAGAGATTTGCTCCAGCATGTGGGTGAGAGCCAGACTAGCTGGACTGGGGGCGAAGAGGATAGGAGGCTTCTCGAAAGAGCTGGGGTTTTCCTTGGGAAAACCTCGTGGCCTGTCACCACTGCACCCTCTACCAAGCTGCCTCGTGGCTCGGCTCGGGGCTCTTTTGCGATTTGCACCTTGCCTTCCTTCTGGTCAGGTCCAAGAGAGGGTGAGGGCCAGTGGCTCCCCGGCCCCCTGTGCCAGGCCTTCTCCTGTTTTGTACAATGAAGGCGCTGGGCTGAATGATTTCTCTAGGTCCTCACTGCTTGGATGGGGGGGCAGTTTGGAGTTCCAAACCATCTGTCCCACAGTGATGCTGGCAGGAAGTGGTTTTGGTTGGTGGCTTCCAGAAGCCGGCATGTCCCCTGGTGCTGCCAGGTCCTCCAACCAGCAACTTCCTGCACAGTGTGTGTGTGTGTGTGTGTGTGTTGGGGGGAGGGGGGTCCTTTCTGAGGTGCTGCCACTCAAATGGGATGAGCCCTGAGGCTGGCCCTGTGAGTTGGGACCTTGGGACCCCCTTGCTGCCACACCAGCACCTTCCTCAGACACCTTCCTCTCACCGGGGCCCTGTCATCTGTTCTTCACCCAGCAGCAGGGGGTGCGGATGGGACAGTGGCCCCTTTTCTGGTCAGGCACTAGCTCTATCCCCCTGGAGAGGCTCATGACCCGTGGGAAGGGTGGTGTCTCTCGAGATGTTCTTACCAGGCACTGTTGGGCTCCCCAAAGTGGGAAGTAGGGTGACAGATGGCTGCAGAAGGAAGGAAGGTGCTAGGAGGAGAGGAGAGAAAGAGTCTACTGCCAGGGAGGAAGGCCAAGGAATTCCAAGGGAGCCAAGAGATAGTGGGCCTCGCCAGGTTCCCAGAGGGGAGGCCCGGGCAGGCCCTGGAGTGGAGAAGGCTTGAGTGGAGAAGGCCTGAGGGGCATGAGGAGTGGAGGCTCTGTCAGTTGCCTCCCCTCTCGAGTCAACAGATAGATGCACAGACAGACAGATAGACAGGAAGTGCAGAGAGAGATGGCAAAGAAACGTGTGGAAAAAGTCAAGGGAGAGGGAGGGATGGGGCAGGTCGCTCTGTGCCCCTTGGGCAGACTCACGCCCCCTCTTGTCCCTTCATTTCCAGGAAGGAAGGTGCTGCTGCCTCAGCCAGGCCCTAGCTGAGGGGCTCTCAAGAGACCAGGGAGCACTTCTGTCCTTAATTGCCTGTAGCTGAACCTCCCACAGACCCCCTGGGTGGAGTGGTGGCAAGACCCCTCTGAGACAAGGCCAGAGCTTTCCAGCCTATCGGTGATGGCGGATGGTCAGTATCTGTGGCCCAGGTGGGGAGGCCCAGTGAGTGTGCAAGGCAGCTGGAGGTGTGTGAGGCCTGCGGTCCGGGGAAGGGGTGGGTGTGTGCGCATCTACATGCTGTTTCCGAAGGGGACAGGAGGTCCGGCGGGGGCGGGTGTGGCCCACGTCCCTTCCTGAAGGGGCAGAGTGGCCTGAAACGACAGTGTAAGCAAGAGGAGGGCCCCACGGGGGACCTCTCACCAGTTCCTAAAAAAAGAAAAAGAAAAAGAAAAGAGGAAGAAAAATAAAAAAAAAGGGGGGGGGGTAAAGACAAGACAAAAGCAAAAAAGGGAAAGAGAAGAAATCAAGCAAAAAGAAAATCCTAGAGTCTGGTGAGGGAAAAAGGCACAGTTAACGGCTGCTGTCTGTGGGGAAGTGATGTGTTCACGGAGGTGAGAGGTGCCGGGTCTCACTGGAAGGAAAGGAAAGAGGTAGCGTTGAACCATCCCAGAAGGGGCTCTGGGCTCATACTGGAAGGTTTACTGTTTGATCTTTACAAGAAGCAGGAGGCCCTGGGAGGGAGCAAGGCCCACACCGTTCCCTCGCTTGCTAGGGAAGCCATGGGGTGGCGGGTTCGGGGCTCTGGTAGTCGTTCTTTACTCTTCGCAAAAAGATGTGAACAGTCATGGAAGTTTCTACCTCTCTTAGGACAGCCCTTGGGTTCCCTTTAAAACGTGACCAAGGGACGCCTGGGTGGCTCAGTTGGTTAAGCGGCTGCCTTCGGCTCAGGTCATGATCCCAGCGTCTTGGGATCGAGTCCCACATCGGGCTCCTTGCTCTGCAGGGATCCTGCTTCTCCCTCTGACACTCTGTCTGCCTGTGCTCTCTCTCTCTCTGACAAATAAATAAATAAAATCTTTAAAAAAAAAAAGTGACCAACATGGTGGAAAGTTTTCATCGGAACAGAGAAGGGAATCTACTTCTCCCCGCTTCTCGGATGAAGGAGGAGAGAGAACGTGGACCGGATCAGGCTAAGACCTTCCAATCCTGAGGCCTGTTCAGGAAAGAGCAAGGGTGTTTCGGGAACAAGTGGAAATGTGGCAGAGACACCTCTCGTACCACGGGCTCAGGGCCAAGGCAGGAGCAACCGGCTGCCACCAAGCCCACCCGGGAACATGAGGCCCTGGCCTCCCGAAGCCCACATCTGGTCTACTGCCTTTGGAGACCAGCCTCAAGGAGGGTTCTGGAAGCTGCCACGTTAGTCCCGAGCCGGCGGCCTGGAGTGTTCTGCCTCCCCCTCCGGCCCTGCGAGGCAGCCCTGAGCCCGCAGGCCTCCCTTCTGCCCCATGGAACCCCGGCCAAGGCCCCGCCCCGACAGCAGACACCACCAGAAGCGGCCCAAGTTCGTGAAGAACCATCGGCAAATGCAGACAAGTTCGAGAAAAGAAAACCAAGGACAGAAGGAGCACTGAATGAAACCAAAAAACCAAACAAAGGAAAGAACGGAAGGTCCAGCAGTGCCATGGAGTCACTCCGTTTCGTAAGGGAACAACATGGCTTCGGAGAAACGCGCCGTCGGGGCAGGACGGGCCAGGCGGCGCGGAGGGAAGCACCGTGACCATGAGCGGAGGCCGCAAGACCGGAGAGAAGAGAGGGAAGAGGCGGGGAGGCTTTTTCTCCCCAGAGATGCCATTTATGAGAGAAAAGGGGACTCAAGACTCACTCCCAGCGGCACTGGTGGGATGGGCGGCGGAGAGAATTACGTGAGTAGGGGCAGAAAGATTGGTTACGTCATGGAGCTGGCCGAGGACCGAAGACCGCCGGCGCACGGCGCCCTGAAATGAACCGCTTCTCTTGAAGGTACTCACTACCTCCATCTGTGGGAGAGAAAATGAGATAAAGTTTGGCTTGCACTGCTGTCCCGGCGACCGCACGGGGGTGGGGCTGGGTGAGGACGGGGTGGGGGGCACGTGGGGGGGGGGCCCGTGGGGGCAAGGAAGCCCCCCCCTAGGTCCCCCCCCCCCCGGGGGGGCCCGTGCTTCTGACGGGGGCGTGGGCAAGGCTGAGGCCGGCCTCTGTGTCGCCACCAAGAGAGGGAGGCTTTGCAGAGCGGATCATGAGCACCCGGGACACCGGGGGTGGGGGGCTGGAGAGCCATCAGGGGCCACAGTGCAACCCTTGTAGAAAGAGCCGTTTGTGGTCACCCTGTGCTCACTGCAAGCCACTTGTCAACAAGCACGTGTGTCTGGCGACACTCTGTTCCCCTAGGTCAGGACATGTCCACCCAACAGACGGGAGGAGTAGGGCACACTCCCTCCTGTTAAGACGAGTGTCCCTGCGGCTGTGCTCATCGAGGGTGTGGGGACGGGGGCCCTTCCCCAGCCCCTCCTCGGCTGACAGCGCTCCAAGCAACAGTCCACTGCTTCTCACTATGCTGGCCTGCCCTGCCTCATGCGGAGCTGTGGCCGTCGCCCCTTCCAAGTGACCAAGGGAGCTCCCCTGCGGGCAGCCTCAGGGGAAGAAGGGACTTAAAAAGAGAGCGGGGAGATTTTGCAAAAGCACCTGCTCTGTCGTATCAGGCATGGCAGGAAGGAGAGCAGAGCGACCGGAGGGTCCAGTGAGCAAAGATGGCTTTTGCTTTGTCCCCCGCCCTCGAAGCTTCCCAGCTGTCGAAAAGGAACTGGGTCTATGGGTGGTGAAAACCATGTGGTGAACTCGCGAGGAGTCCCAGTGTCTTCTGACTTCCTGACCCCATCTTTCACTGGCCTGGAGCTCTGGGAGGTGAGTCAGACCTGTGGCTGAATATTTCTTCCTTGGAGACTGTGTGCCCAGGTTGTGGGAGGCCAGCCCCGCATGGCACACTTTTGGCTTCCTCTTTGGGAATGCCTTGCAGGGATGCAGTTGGCGGCAGGGAGGGGGGGTGGCGGGGGGCAGAATCTTTTGACCTTAGAAGGTGGATCTGACTTCTGGAAAGTGTCATATGGTTCACAGGATGACATGAGCAGCAAAGCAGATACGCAATTCTGGCTCCTGATGCACGCTGGCTACCTACTCTTGCCTTTGTGGGACTGCTAGTTTCAGCAGGGGTCTGACACGGGGCCAGGCTTCGTGGAAGCAGGCAGCTCGAGTGCTCAGACTTCCCTCACCCCAACCAAAATGAACATGTGTATCATTTCGACTCCGAGACACGCGGTGGAAAAGACTTTCGCCCTCTGCCGCCGCCGAGCTCCACCGAGACCCACGCATAAGGCGCACTGAGCGGCCACAGGGGGCTGGCACAGTCTCTTCTGTGCCCCAATGCGCTGGAGGAAGAGGACCCGTGCCGCATGCCACCCTCTCTTTGGAGGGGGGGGGCGCCTCTCCTCCCTAGATGGCCAAAAGGTCTCTAAAGACTGTCTCGAGAGGGCATTCCTAATGGCAGCAAAGGCCACAAGGGAAGGAAAAGATGCTTTTCCTGCCCCTGATTTGGCCTCTCCTCCCAGTGTCCCGATGGGATGATGGTATCAGTCAAAATACCTCAAAATTGCTCCCCAGCCCCCAAAATCTCAGGTGCTGCTGGAGCTTCTCACTCGTTCATAACCGCGTTCTGACCGCTTCGACGAGCTCCGTGTGCTCGGTTTTAAGGACTCTTTTTTATTTGGGAATGCCCCCCCAACTCTTTGGCGTATTGCTATGTTAGTATGAAAGGATGGTGACAGCAGGTAGTAGGCTCTACAGAATGCCTTCACTTAGCAAAATGAAAAGCCGTGCTGGCCTCCGCAGTCTGGGGAGTGACTCTGTTGTTCGCAAAATCCAGAAATCTAGGGCAACTCCCTTGGCTTGGGGTACACATACAAGCTGGGGGACTTTATTTCTGTTTTTCAAGCAGGTATTTTGAATCAAAAAGAACAGATGCTCTTAAATTAGCAAAAGTAGCTAATTGGTTCAGCGTTCTTGAGGAGCATGAATTTATGCTACTGGATCAGTGGACAGAGACGCTCACTGGGTGAGCTGGGGTGAGGCCCCGTTTCTCTGGGCCCCACTTCATCGTGTACAAAGTAGTGATCTGACTAGCCAGTGTCTATATGGGCGGTGATAATCAGAAAGGCCTGGAACTCCAAGACTGAGTGAGGAGACCTGCTCCACTAGCCAGGCAGCCGGAGAGCCCCCAGGCACACGGAAGACACTGACACACAGCTGGCCAGCCCCCGCCGACCCACCCCCAGCTGCCTCACCCTGGGCAGGGCTGCTATCTCAGCTGCTGGAAAAGCGACCACCATCTTGGGCGGTGCTGCTCCACACCCTGCTCCAGCTATCTCAGGCTGGCTCTCCGCTCCGCAGCTGGACCGGAGCGTGACAGACAAGAGCCCATGGGGCCAGGATGGCGTGGGCAGGGACTCACAGTTGGGTGTGAGGCAGTGAGGGGACACCTGGACATCTGGCTACGAAGTTATTCCTGCCCCTCCCCTGGGCACTCAGGGTTCCATTCGGACCTGAGACAGTCTTCCCTGGCCACGCTGGCCTAGGGGCTCAGGACGCGAAGAGGGATGAGCCCGAGAGCTGGCGAGAAGCCCCTTCAACATGGACCTGCCCCTACTGTATCCCAAAGCACTAGGAGCAACCCAGGACACTGCAGCTTTGGAAAGTTCCCCGGGGGACTCGGCTCCTCCTTGACTCCAGTACCCTGGGCTGAGAGCCCTGATGGCTGCGTGGGGCCTACGGGGGCGGGAGGGAGTGGACTCTGAGAAGGCTTCACGAGGTCGTGCTGCGGGAGGAGGAGACACCCCAAAGGAACACAGGGAGAGCTGGGAGCCCCAGGCCGATGGGTGACCAGCACAGAGGCAGAGCGAATGCGCATCTGGAAAAGCAGCAGGGGTGAGAGGGCCACAGGGAGGGTGGGATGAAGCTAAGAGGCAAGGGCTTGAAGGCCACGGTCAGGATTCTGGACTTGACCCTTAAGACACGAAGAGAGGATACAGGGGCCATGGTGTGGATGGGGTCATTGGAGGGGCGAGCAGAACAGAGGCTGGAGAAGCAGGTGGGAGGCTGAGAGCGTGTGGTGGGAGCTGAGGCTGGGCCCTGGGGAGGAAAGAAGTGGCGGGGGGTGCTGAGCCTGAGCTCCATGAGGCTTCCGGGGATGGTACAGCAACAACTGGGGCGTCAGACCCCGGGCAGGGTAGGCACCGGCACTTCGGGCGAATTGTGTAAAAGGTTCTCTGCGATGAGCCTGTGTGCTGGGCTGGAGGCAAATCTGGAGAGAGATGTGCTCTCAGGTCACGTCCCAGGCCCAGCAGCCCCCTGCAGGAATCTGGGGCGGGGGGGGCGCGGGGCTAAGTGCACGGGCTGTTCTTTGCACTGGTGGGACTCCCGGGGAGGAAAAGCAGTTGCGACTAGGTCTGGGGCATGGGGTTGGGGGTCTTGGACGGAACACGGAGAAAGATCGGAGGTGGGGCTTTGGGAGGCATGGAAGTGGCAGAGAGTGACAGATGTCCCTGGGGGCTCGGGAGGCAGAGACAGTGGGGCTCTTCCTTCCTTCCCTATGTGGTCCAGTGGCCCAGGGTCTGTGGGGTTTTCGGCATGCGAGGCTGAGGAGCAGACAGGGGGACGGAGGGGACAGCAAGGCACCAGAGAGAGCAGGGCTGCACTTAGGGAAGGGCGCCGGGAATTGATGCAGGACGGAGGGATGGTCCGCATGAGGGAGCTAGGAGCAGGTCTTGTAGGCCTTGGCCATCACTGCCTCTGGGACGCTGAGGGCAGAGGCCAGGCTGTGGTGGGATCACCAGTGAGTGTGTGCAAAGGATGTAAAAAGCCAGCGAGGACAGAACATTCTGGCAAGAAGCTAGCCGGGAAGGGTTTGCTCGTGAAGCCTTGGAGTTTGCCCATGGCCGAGTGGTCCTTGTGACCGTCTGACTTTACCGAGGCCTTGGGCTGCACCAGTTCTGATGCGTGATCACTGAGATGCACAGAAAGACCCCAGTCTGTGGCCGGGGTCTGCTCGCATGGCGTTCACAATGAGCCCGCGATGGGGAGCTCACCAAAGACTTTTTGTAACCGGCAGCTGTGTCTTCCCAAGAACGTCACCTCCCTGTGGCCGGGCTGTTCCCAGCAAACCAGGCAAGGCCCACAGCTACGCAGACAGTGCGTAGTGCCCTCTAAGAAGCAGCAACTGGTCACAGCACACACCTTTAGCTGACGCCTGTCCCCAGCACAGGGAGGGTTCCCTGGGCTCTGAGGGAGGTGGCAGAGACAGGCCGTCACAGCCCCATGCCCACCAGCAGGCGCACCTGGGGATGGCCCTTGTCCCTGTGGCAGCAAGACCTAAGGGTTTCCCTGCCGGTAGGGGGCTCGTCTCACCCACTCTGTGCCTCTAGCTTGCTTGCCGCCCTCTCAAGGTGGGAAAGGCAGAGCCTCCGAGTGGTGCGGCGGCTTACCTGCGTCTGAATTCGATTGAGGCCGCGGAACCAGAGGATCTGGCCTCGGCGGAGCTCCCGCTCAGCGTGGTCGATCTCTTCCTCCCCTTCGGCCAGCTCCTCGTCAGTCATCTCATCCTTCCCAGGCCCGTGCCCTGCTTCCTTCAGGCACTTGAGCTGGCTGGTGGGGATGGTGGCGATGACCTGGGGGACAAGAGGTGAGGGACAGCAGAGACAGGAGGCTGTCAGAGCAGGGCTGGTCCCTTCACTGTGGGAGCTCTGCTGGGGCCGGCAAGGGACCCAAATCGCCCACCTCCTCGTGACAGAGATTGAGGCCAGTGTCTATGCTGCATGGCTTCTTCAATGTCTCTTCCCTGCAGGCAGACCTAGGTGGGGACACACGCACACACACGCGCGCACGCGTGCGCACACACACGTCCTTTTTTTGCTCCCCGAGGCTGCGTGCCTGGACCAGCTTTGCCTGGGGCCAAATGCTGTTCTCCAGAGGCTCCCAGAGTCTCCCTGGGGCTGAGCTGGGCCACACTTTCAGCTTCGTGTCCAGGGGGACGGGGGTGTGTGGAGACCGAGGTCAGCCCCGCAGGAGCTCCAGGCTGATGGGACCGACCCCGCGCTCAAGTCCCCCGACAGCACAGTTCAGGGAGGCTTCCCTGGTGGCGGGGCCCGGGGCCCGGGGCGGGCTGTCACCCCCGGCCGTGGGAGAAATGGCCCGGCCCACGCCCCTGCCGGCCAGGGGCCCAGGAGCTCCTGCCTGGTCTCTCCAGGCCCGGCCCTGCATAGGCTTGATCTTGGACTTCCAGCCTCCACAGCTGTTTGAGCCCTGTCTGTGCTGTTTTGTTGTGTCCGAAGTGACGGAGACATAGGGCGAAGTGGGTCATGGGCTTGACCTCTGGCTCTAGAGCCCTTGGAAGCCTCTCGTGTGCCTGTGGCCGGGGCTGTCTCTTCCTAACGCAATCTTTGGCTGCCGTGAGCCCTGAGGCCCATACAGCTGGAAGTAAGCAACACCCAGCTGCATCCTCCAAGCGGCAAAGAAAAAGCCAAGGCCTTGAGGTGTCTGACTCTTGCTTTCCAATCTCAAAGCCTGTCTTCATTTTCCCCGAACCCCCACATCATGGCCGCCACTGGTGCTGTGGTGGACACAGGTAACGGTTGGGGCTGGGAAAGGAGGACAAGGCAGATACTCACCTGTCCCCAGACCAGCTCCCCGACACCAACGAACAGGCACCAGAGCCACTGCTCCATGGACAGGGGGGAGCAGCTGAAGGGCTTTCCGCCGAACTGGACGATGACAATCTGCAGGGGTGGGATGGGAGGGAGGCAGGTCCAGCTGTGGGCCCCAGCTGGGCATAGCTATGGAGGCCCCTCCTCCAGCCCTCAGGGACCACATTTCCAGCTTCTAGAAACTTGAGGCTTTAACATCTGCCCAGTTGGCCTTGCCTGGGCCTCCTGCTGCCTTGTTGCGCCTTCCTGGGGAAGAACCTCCCTCCCTGGGATGAGTTTCGTCAATACAGACCAACCAGTCCAGAGCCCACGCTCCAAGCACCCCCGTGTGTGCTCTTCTTCCCAGGCCACTGCTCCTGCTTTAATTGCTCAGGGCCAGGACCCAGACCACGTGAAACCCAGGTGTCCTCCAGAAATTACTCATCCTCACCCCCACCTAAGTTTCTCCCCTAGAAACCACAGTAAAGGCTCCCAGCTCCCCCTCTGTCTCCTGACTGACCCGGGGCTCCCCTGGGTGGACCCCGCCATGGCACGGCAGAGCGCTGTGAGGGGCAACTATCCTGGCCTGTTGCCATCACTAGACCTCATGTTTTCTATTAATGCCCCCCTGTTTTTGAATGCTCGGCTTCTCCCGAAGGGTTGGCTGTCTAGCCTGTCCACAGCACAGCGGCAGGCCGAGGCCGGTTTGTCGGCACCGGGGAGAGAAAGCATGTCCAAAGGAAACTTCTGGAGTTCTGGTGGCCTCCCACCAAGGAATCAGATGCTGGAAACAGGAGTGGCAGACTCAGAGGGTACTACAAGGAGTCTCGTTTGTTCTGAGTAAGGCCCACTGAGGCTCTCTGGAACCTGGCGGGTTTTGAAAAGTTTTGAAAGTGGGGACAGAGGATATGGGGTCACAGGCAATGCCAGCAGGGGCTGGGAAAGCAGGAGGGGCAGAGGCGCCTCTGAGCGGGACCGGCAGGCCGCTGGCTGGGGCGGGGTACGGTCCCCTGCTCTCCCATCTGCTGTAAGAGTAGGGTCGCTCCTCCTACCTGAATTGCAAAGGTGCCGAGGACAATGGTGCAGAAGATGGGGTTGCTGAAGATGCCGTGAAAGACGTTCCGCTCGCCGTGGATCTTTCGGGCGTTGATCTCGTTGAAGAGTTGCATCATGACGAAGGTGTTGAAGATGATGGTGTAGTGCTCCGAGGGCGGCGAGTGCAGGGGTGCGTTCCTCCCGCTGTCGATGTCAAAGAAGAGCTCCCCTGCAAGCCAATGGGTACATGGCGGGAGCTGAGCCCCGAGCAGACACGGCTTCCAGCCGGTGCCACCTGAGGGATGCTGGGGCGGGTGCCTCTGTGCCGGGCATGAGACGGCCGAAGAAGGGAAAGTACGGACTCTCACCCTGCAGCACGAGCTCGCAGCCCAGGCCTGGCCCATGGCTCTGCTGCAGAAAGCGCAGGGCAGAACGAAAACGCCAAGACAAACCGTGCATGCCCACTTGAGGTGGGCGTGGGCTGGGGAGGCATCCGAGGCTGTGGGCTGGCCCTCCTCGGCCCCGTCCCTAAGCCTGGGCAGCCAGGCGGAGGCCCTCAGGCAGGGCACAAGAGGCTTCTGTTCCCAAGAAATCAGAGAACAGCCCGCTGACAGGAACATTTTCCCCACCCCTGACCCAGACATTTGCAGTCCTGACCCACTGTGACTCCTGTCCCTCAGCAAGCACTGTCCTGGAGGGCGGCCCTGGTAGCTCACCGGAGTGCCCTGACATAAGGGAGAGGGACCACGAACAGACAGACCAACAGACCCCGCCCTGGTGCGAAAGAGGGAAACTGCCAGATACAGCAGCAGCAGCAGAGCTGCCATTGGTGACGCCCTGGGCTTCCCCGGACTCCCCGGACGGCCTTCTCTTCCTGCCCTTGCCCCCTTCTTGCTTCCTGACCCTCAGTCCTCCTCCCTTCTCCTCTCTCCGTCTTCACCTCCCTTCCTGTATCCCCCTTCAGCTTCCTCCTCCTCCTTGTCCCCATCCATCCTCCCCCTTGGGTCTCCCTCCTCCTCCCTTTCTTTAGTCCTCCTCTCGTCCTTCTCTCTCCTTTGCTCCGGCCTCTCCTTCCTCTTCTCTGTCTTCCTTCCTCTGCTTCACCTCCTGCTGCCGCTCTCTCTCCTATCCTTCCTCTTCCCTCCATCTCCCGCCACCTCTCTTTTCTCCTGATCCTCCTCTTCCCACAGCTTCCAGCACAGCATTCTTGTCATTGTCCCCTGGAGAAGTGGTCGTTGGATGCGTGGAGGGATGGGTGAAGGCTGAGACACGCTGTCTGCTCTATGGAGCCGTGGACAGTTTCTCAGAGGCTCGGGGGGCCTGTGACCCTTCGCCGGGGCGCACGCAGAGAGTGATGGCAGGGAGGGGTCCTCACGGGGACCTGGGTTCCTGGTGATCATCCGCCCCTTGCACCACTAGACGCGACGCCCGGGGGCGGACTTACCGACGAACAGCAGCGTGAAGATGATGGCGAGCTGGTACACCGCGTGGC
This sequence comes from Enhydra lutris kenyoni, assembly GCF_002288905.1. Taxonomy (NCBI): domain Eukaryota; kingdom Metazoa; phylum Chordata; class Mammalia; order Carnivora; family Mustelidae; genus Enhydra; species Enhydra lutris. The sequence continues at coordinate 2,942,624 of NW_019154180.1, read as the reverse complement.
CCAGGATGTTCTTCATCATGGTGCGCGAGATCAGGGGCTTGTCCCGGCCATACGGTTTCCGCAGCAGCAGCGCCTCGGTGGGCGGCTCCGTCGCCAGGGCCAGAGAGGCAAACGTGTCCATGATCAAGTTCACCCATAGCATCTGCACGGCTTTGAGAGGAGAGTCCTGTGGAGAGGAGGCAGTCACCCTCACGTGGACCCATGGATCCTGGGGCAGACACTCAGCCTGGGGGCCGCGTCACTGGCACGACCTTCCCAGAAAACTGTGACAGCCCCATCCCTGTTGTTACGGTTCATAACACGTTTTCTGATTCCTGCTCTTAAAATGTGGCCAGTCTCCTTTCTCCCACCTGGTAGCAGTGACCCAAGAGGTGGGCTCCCGGCCATCAGCGGGATGTTCACAAGCCCGTGTGTTGCCCCAGACTGCGATGGGTGCTCTCCTGAGCTCCTACACCCAGGGGCTATGCCCTGCACCTTTCTTCTCATCACCTCCGAGTCGGTTAGAAATAAGCCTGTGATTCCATTCCTACGAAACTTCCAGAAGTGACAGATCCACAGAGCCAGAGAGTAGGTGAGTGGATGTCAGGAGCTGGGGGAAAGAAGAGGGCGTATCAGCTTTGGTGGGCACGACACTGCCGATGCAACAAGTGTCACTGAACCACGTACTTCCAAATGGCCGTTACAGCGCCCGGTATGTGATGTGAATTTTATCTCCATTAAAAGAACCTTTCAAAGGGAGACAAATTCCGGACACTCACTAATGGGGAGAATTGGACTGTGGAACACAGGAAAGAGGGGCACCTGGGTGGCTCCATCGTTAAGCGTCTGCCTGCGGCTTGGGTCATGATCCTGGGGTCCTGGGATCGAGCCCTGCATCGGGCTCCCTGCTTGGCGGGGAGCCTGCTTCTCCCTCTCCCACTCCCCCTGCTTATGTTTCCTCTCTCGCTGAGTCTCTCTGTCAAATAAATAAAATCTTTAAAAAAAAGAGAGAGAGAGAAAACGGGGAAGAGGCTCCTCCAAGGGTTCAAACACGGTGTTCCCGTGGGAGCAGCACTCGCCCTCTGGGAGAAGCGAAAGGTCCACACAAAGCCCTGTACACGCATGTTCATGACAACGTTATTCATAGTCACCAAAAGGTGGAAATGACCCGAATGCCCACTGATGGAGGAAGGGACAAATGAAACACGCTCTCTCCAAACAATGGCGCTTTATTCTGCCATCGAAAGGAACAAAGTGCCGCTCCGTGCTGTGCCATGGATGGACCTTAAGAACACGATGCTGAGTGAGAGGTGCCAGACACAAAAGACCACATGTTATTTGATTCCATCTGAATGGAATGTTCCAGAATGGGCAAGTCTGTAAAGTGAGATAGTAGTTCCATGGGGGCCTGGGACTGGGGGAAGGGGAGTGACTGCTACTGGGGATGGGGTCTTCTCAGGGGCGATGAAAATGTTCAGGACCCACGGTGAATGTATGAAATGCGACCGAAGTGTGTCTACTCTCAAATGGTGAAGTTTTTGGTATGTGATTTTTATTTCAATTACAGAAAAAAAAAAAAAAAAGCGCGCCACAAAGGAAAGGCCTGGCTCTCGCAGCAAGCCCCCTGGCGGGCACTCATCGGCCTGGGGTCTCCCGGGCTCGATCTCCATGCCGGGCTCCAAGTGCACAAGGCAGGAGGGGTCCGGGAAGGAGGGAGGGAGAGCTTGCGGGAGGGAGAGCCCAGGGTCTTCCTTGGGCACAGCGGCCCCCAGTGCCCACCTGAGTAATGCAGGCACCCGTGAAGGCCACAATCACGGCCACCACGTTGACGGTCAGCTGGAACTGCAGGAATTTGGAGATGCTGTCATAGACGTTGCGGCCCCACATGACGGCCTTGACGATGCTGGTGAAGTTGTCATCGGTCAGGATGATGTCTGAGGCCTCCTTGGCCACGTCAGTCCCTGCGATGCCCTGGGGGGGGGTCACACACACAGTGTCCGTGGGCCCCTTCCCCAGCCGCCGTGACCACTCAACCCACCGGGGCCTGCTGCCCGACTTGGCTTCCAAACAAGGCTCGCCACCAGCTAGAAACAGATCTTATTACATCCGGCCGGACTTCCCACTCCAAGCGGCAGGTCGTCTCAGGGCGAGGGAAGGGGCTTTGCTGATAAGCAAAGAGGGGAGCTGCCACCAGGGCCACCAATGTGGCCTCACATTCAAGGCCTGGCCGCCACCGCATGGTCACTGACCAGGCTTCTGTCCAGGGTCAGTCTGCTACAGAAGGAGCTCCGGGAGGCCTGGGCGGGGGCGCCTTTGGCAACCCAGCTCGGGGCTCAGGGTGCCAGTGGGTGGCAGTTTGGTCACCTTCTGGGCCCCAGACTCTGGGAAGGACTGGCCTGGGCCCCTAGCGCCTGTCCACGGGCTACCGTCAGTGTGGCAGAGCACAAGTACTCTTTAGTGGTGGGGAAAGGGGCCACTGGATTTCCGCACAGCTCGCTGTAGAAGACTCTGGGGCCGGGGATGGCCACCTGAGCAGCAGGGCTGGGATTTACAGAGAGACACGAGGCCCTACCTGGTGTGCTAAGCCAGGTCGGTGCTGGGTGGCTTACCATGGCAAAGCCCACGTCTGCCTTTTTGAGGGCTGGCCCATCATTGGTGCCATCCCCTGTCACGGCCACCACCTGCCGCTGCTCGCCAGTGTTGCTGTCGATGATCCCTGGAATGCAGAGCGGGGCGTCTGTGCCCTGGGTTTCTGCCTGGGGGCTGGAACCAGTCAACCAATGCTGGTTGATTCCTGGTTGACTCGGGAAACCCTTCAAGACTGTGACTGGGCCAAGTGCCCCCAGTCCTCCGTGCTTTGGCCGCCTTCATGGTGAACTCCCTGGGCCTTGAGCAGCAGTCCTGCTCCCCTCCATCCCACCCTGGCCCACCACCTAGCGAAATGATACCCGGGGGTGGGACTGGGTGGAGGACAGGGGCTCAGCCCTCTGTGGCTTGGAGAATTGTCTCCCTTTCCTAGGCCTCAGTTTCCCCATCTGTTACAACGAGAGGCCATCCTCTACTGGCATCTTCCACTCATGCTGTTAGCCCAGAGAAGCCAAGGGGTGGGCCCTGGTATGTCAGCCGTCATTAGCCCCACTTCCCTGACGGGGAGACTGAGGTTCGGCACGTCCATAGCCCGGGACCCCACTTCCTAGGCAGGCCCTGGAGCTGGGCGTTGGGAGTCTGGGGGCCGACCACAGCCAGCCAGGGGCATGGCACCCCGTGTGGGGGAAGGGGCAGCGGCGGGCCAGCGTGGGCAAGCTCCATTACCTTTGACCAGAGTATGCTTGTCGGTGGGAGATGATCGGGCGAGGACCCTCAGCTTGGGCCACACCTTGTCCAGACGCTCCTGTTCTATCTGGGAGAGGGAAGCACATAGATGTTGCAACGCCTGGATTGGGGGTGCTGAGCAGAGGTGGGGGGAGAGATCGCCAGAACCCGGGACCGAGTGGGGAGGGCAGCAGGGCTGGGAACTACCTCGCCCTTCTCGTTGCGGATGCGCCGGTTGAACTCCTTCCCCTCCAGGCACAGGAAGTCCTCCCCAGGCTGGATGATGCCGCACTTGGCCGCAATGGCCCGGGCTGTGTTGATGTTGTCCCCGGTCACCATGCGGACTGTAATGCCAGCGCGCTGGCATTTGCGGATAGCTTCGGGGACCTGGAAGAGACAAGAGAGGTGGGTGTGGCCGTTGTAACAAGACACACCTGTGTCTAGGCTGTCCCTTCTCCATCCAGATGTGCAGCGCCCTCACCCAACCATGCTCCCTCTGAAGGGGACCTGTGGGGAAAGGGGGTTTGTCTGCTCTCCTGCCTGGTCCACACTGGGCCGAGCGCCTCCTTCCTTCTCTCAGCACCCCTCCCTACCCCTGGGTGCCCCCTCCATTGGGCTGGGCCCCAGGACCAGCAACGACTGGGACCCAGGCCCCAATACCTCCAGTAAGGGGCGCCTTTGGAGTCATGTGAAATGGAGACCCAGGGCTGCTGAGCCCTGTCAGCTCTGGAAGAATGAGAAAGGAACCTGTGTCCCCAGATACCCTGCCAGATGGCAAAGCTGATGGCAGGCCTGTCCCTTTGGGATCCTGACTTGGGGCAGGCTCCTGGCTATCAGCTGGCTCGTGGCCACACTCTGGGCCCCTCTCACTTGTCCCCCTTCCACCCTCCTCCTTCGCCCAATATAAACCCCGAGACGCTTAGAGCCATAGGTCTCACAGGATACGGTACTGTCCCTACTCGTTAGTGGACATGGAGCAAGTGGAGGGGGGCCGGCTGGGGGTGGTGGTCAGGGTCCTGGGAGTATGGGAACGCTGGCCTCTGGGGTCTGTGGCACATTCTGACACCCAGCCCCCTAGGAGCAGCACCGAACGCCAGCCAGGGGCCTGCAGCCATGCAGGGGTGTGGGGGGGCGGTGGCGAGCAGCTCTGTTCAGAAGGGAAAGGCCGCCAGGTCGGCGAAGGGCAACGCGGCTCTGCAACTCCGCTTCATTGTGCGGACGCAGGCCTCCTCCTCTGTGCCTCAGTTTCTTCCTGTCCCAGTGTTCTCCTAGGCTGCTCGCCACGCTGTCCCCCTTAGCTAGACCTGTCCCTCCGGCTGCTGCTTCCTCCCAGGCAGGCTTCCAGTCTCCTCGGAACACAGGGGTGCACCATCACCGACGGCCCACAGCCACCGTCCGGATGTAGCAAGCACTGACTTTTGAATCGACGGTCTTTGGTACTTGAGCCAGTGTGTGAATGCAGACCGTCTCTGGAAGGAGGGCCCAGAAGCTTCTCCTTGCTGTCGTCAGCAGCCCTAAGGGTGGCTCATGCACATTCATGTTTCCAGGCTAATCAGTGGGATCAGGGCGGCCCCTCCCTGCCTCACCCTCTTCCTGTGGGAAGATCCACTCCGGGGATCTCCCATCTTTATGGAGCAACAGGCCTCCCCACTGTTCCTTTGCTCTACGGCCTGTTCAGCTGCTGCCCGGTTTCTCCGTTCCCTCTGCAGAAGAGCTCTTGGTAAAGACATCTACACAGGTCAGCTTCCGGCCTAGACCCTTCCTCCATGTCCCTTTGAAGGCTCCTGCCTCCATCTGTCCTAGCTGTGCCCTCACATAAGGATGCTTCTGGAATCTCTCTCCTGCCAGGACCTTCCTTCCGCTTTGAGCACTCCACTCCTACTTGACGTCTCCATGGGGAGGTCCTGAGCCTCACTTGGCCCCAACCAAATCCTTGACCGAGGACTGCCCCTGCCCCTCAAACCTGTGTCCCCTCGGACTCCCAGCCCAGTGATGGGTCAGCCATCCACCCGCGTCTCTGAACCAGAGCCCTGGGAGTGGTGCCTGACTCTTCCCTCTCCCTCACCACTCCCTCCAGTCCATCAGTCCTGCGGGGGTCACAGCCGTCGAGGTTCTACTGGCGCCGTCTCTCACCTGCTGGAGGCAGAGCATGAGACAGGCCTAGAGGCCCCGGATGGGGGCAAGGGCGCGACGGTGAGGGAGATCACGTGTGCCGGGGATGTCTGATCTGGAGGACCCCGAGGCCCTGCCCTGGCCCACCTTTCCTGACCTTTCTGGACTCCAGCAGGAAGTAGTGTGTAGCAGGGAAGGCAGGAGAACGGGGCCATGCTGTGGAGGCCTGACGGGAAGAAGGGCTGCCCCTCCACCCGTCCAACAACCTGGGCTGCTCTTGAACGAGTGGGTGGCTACCTCGGGCCGCACGGGGTCCTCGATGCCCACGACGGCTATGCAGGTAAGGTCGCCCACAACCTCGTTTTCATTGTCCCAGTCGGGCTCCTGAGCAGCAGAGAAGTCCCGGTAGGCAATACATATGGTGCGGAGGCCGTCGCAAGCCATGGGCTCGATGATCTTCTTCACCATGTCGTCCCGGTCCCGAGGGCGAAAGCCGCGTAACTCACCATTGCCGTTTAAGATGTTGGTGCACCTGGGGTGGGGACACAGCAATGCGAGTTGGTGTGAGTGAGGCAAGGGGAGCTGGACCAACTGAGAGTCTGAGTCCTCCATCCTGTGTGGCAGGGAGGCTACTCCGGGAAGTTGTGTTCCTTCTCTCACTGTGTCTCTCTCTGTCAAATAAATAAATAAAATCTTTAAAAAAAACAAAGAAAATAAAACAGGTTTCTCTGTTTTTAAGCTGTCAGGTTTGTGGTCCTTGGTCCCGGGAGCCCCAGGAACTGGAAACTCACAGACTTGGGTAGGCGAGGAGAGCGCCTTTTTGCAGATTCACTCATGGAAGTCTCACAACATTCCCAGGAGAGAGGGAAGTATTCGTGTTGTGTCCGTGTAGGAGGGAACGGAGGCTCTGGCAGGGGAGTGACTTGACGTTCACATGCCAGCAAAGAGCAGAGCCAGGGCCCAACTACAGAAACCAGGCTTTTAGCCCGAGAAGAAGGGAAGCACGGAAAGAAGGTTGAGGCCTCCTGATCCAGCTGGGATGTGGATGGATGGCTTCAGGGAGGAGGTGGCCTTTGCCCTTGAGGAGTCTGTGCCTGGGCAGACTTTTGAGGGAGAACATTTGAGTCTTAGCAGGTGACTCGGCAGGAAGGGTGGACTTGGGGGGTGGGGTACTTGGAGGCTTTATTGGGATATAAGTCACAGAGCTGTGCCACCGTCACCACGGCCAATTTTAGAACATTTTCATTACCTCTAACAGAAACCCTATACAAGCGACACAAGAAATAAAGAGATAAACTGAACTTCATCGCTGGAAGACACTGGTGAATGTGGGGATGAATCAAGAGGGTAAAAAGAAAAAAAAATCCAATTGGCAAAGTGAAAAGACAGCCCCCGGGGTGAGAGTGGATATTTACAAACCAGGTGTGTTACAGACCGAGTGTCCGGCATAATCGAGAGCTCTTGCACCTCAGCATAAAAAACCCCAAAACAACGAAACAATAAAGATGAGCAGAGGAATAGCTTTTTCTCCAAACGGCCAGTGAGGGCATGGAAAGGTGCCAATATCACCGGTCGTCAGGGAAGTGCAGACACAAGCACCGGGAGACCCAAGTTCGCATCCACTGGGATGGCTGTAATAACGATCATCATATCGATAATAGTGATCGTAATTATCAACAGAGAATAATACATGTTGGTGGCTCCTGAGAAGGTAAAACTCTGTTCCCACAGGACCCAGCGCTTCTAGTCCTGGGAATAGGCCCATGAGCCCTGAAAACATATATTCATACAAAAACATGTCCACCCCTGTTCATGGTAGCGAGTGTCCACGACGGGCATATCCACGGAGAAAGGAGATGAGGGGCTGTCAGGGGCTGGGGAGGGGACGTGGGAGTGGCTGTTTAACAGGGACAGGGTTTCCTTTGGGGGAGTGATGGGAACATCCTGCAAGCGCCATGACAGTGCACGACTCTGGGAATATATTCTGTACATTTTAAAGCCATTAAAGCGGCCCATGTGACGTTCCGTCTACTTTACCGTGATAGTGACCCCGGCAGCCCGCATCGTGGGGCTGGCCACCAGCCCGCGGGGTGCCCGGCCCTAGACTGGCCCTCGGCGCCCGCTCACTTTTTCAGCAGGATCTCCGAGGCGCCCTTGCTGAAGAGGCGGAAGCCGCCGTCGGGCGTGCGGATGACTGTGCTCATGGACTTGCGCACGGAGTTGAAGGTGTAGACTTTGTAAAGCTTATCTTCTGGAATCTGCTCCCGCACAGGCTGGAAGTCCCGCTTCAGGTCCAGGACAAAACCCAGCAGAGCACACTCCGTCTTGTTGCCCACTTGGCGTGGGAGGGCACCTTCTTTCTCTGGAGGCTACGAGGCAAGGAGTAGCTGCATGGCACAACAGGGCCCGAGTCTACCCCAGACCGGGGTACCCTAGGCCCCCCCCGCCCCGGTCTGGCTGCAGCCACCTTGTCTCCAGGGAGCTGAGGACGGCTTCCATGGGGACTAGATGGGCAGGCTTCCCACCATGCACTGGGCTTGGAAGGGGTTTCTAGATGCTGCATGTTTCGCCCAGCAGCCAGCACAGGAGTCAACATCCCAGAGACCACTGTAGCTCTGCCACAGGTTCTCAGGAGAGCCGAGGGAGGCTCTGGGGACAGCTCCTGCTGCAATTTCGGGCCTGGCCCCTTCCTCCATCCCACCCCAGCTTGGCCCAGCCGGCTGCTCGCTCTCTGCTCACTAGTATTTTGGTGGTGTAGGCACTGTTGATGGAGATGGCGTGGACCAGCAGGTCAAGGATCTTGGGGGTCAGGGTACTGGGGGCTGGAACTTCTTTGTAGTGGGTGTCCCCGAGGTAGGACTGGACCACGGTCATACGGTTGGTGGTGAGTGTGCCCGTCTTGTCTGAGCAGATGGCAGTGGCATTGCCCATGGTCTCACAGGCATCCAGGTGGCGGACCAGGTTGTTGTCCCTCATCATTTTCTGTGAAGGGCACAGATAGGAGCTTGGGTAGCCAGCTGGCCTCGGAAAGGTTGGCCCACAGGATAGGGGAGCAAGAGGTCGTCAGCATGTCATGTGTGACTCTGTTCTGCCCCGCTGGCTTTCTGCGTGGCACTGACAGCCGGGGGCGGGGGGCTCAGATGGCTGGTGATGAGCTGGTGGGCTGACAGCAGTGCCTAAAGACATAGCTTGGACTGGCTGCAGGCTGGGAGGACTCTCATCAGATAGCCCAAGCAGTCAACACTGGGAGGCCACTCTCCCCAGAGCGCAAGTGGGGCCTCCCTGCTGCCCGGGACAAACCCTCTACCTGTAGCTTAACCTAACCTAACCTTAACCTTAACCTAACCCTCTCAGATCATCCCCAGTCTGTACTATCTTCCACCCACTGTCTCCCAGTGTCCTCAGCCCTCTCCTGATCACCCACTTCTGCACCCTCAAGTTCCTGCCCTCGTCCCACTGATGTCAGGTCTGTCCCACCGCACCTCCCCTTCCCCTGACTGATCCCAAACTTTCTCCAGTCCATGTCACGCCAAGCTGCTGAATGGCTTCCAAGTCTGCTTTCTGGGTCTGTATCCGGGCATCAGCGGGTTCTCATTGCAATTGCGTTTATTTTTATTACCTTGACGGAGTAAGCTAAGGAGATGGTGACAGCCAGAGGCAGGCCCTCCGGGACGGCCACAACCAGCACCGTGACACCGATAATGAAAAACTTCACGAAGTACTGCACGTAGACGGGCGTGCACTCGGCCAGCCACGCCCGGCCGTCCACGACGAAGGTCTCAATCACGAAGTAGAGGACCAGGATGATGACAGTGATGGCGGACATCACCAGTCCTGCGGGGGCGGAGGCGCAGGGGCCACAGGGGCCACAGGGGGTGGGGTTGGGATGGGGAGTGAGCGGGGTGAGGGAGGGAGAGAGCAAGAGCGAGAGAGGTGTAAGGGAGGCCGTCAGCTCCGGCTGACGCACCCCTCCCATGGCCCAGCCATGCGGAGGTCTGGAACCCACGCTCTCTGACTGGGGGCTGCTGTAGACCCTGATGGCCACGGCTGGCCCTGGCGGGTCCCCCGATGGCCTGGCCCACAGGACCCATAACAGCCCTTTCCCACTCCCGCTTGCTCTCTGCGGCCCCGCCTCGCTCGCACCCCATGGCGGCCGCACCTGCTTTCCCGATCTGCACGGCCAGCTTGGTGAGCTTGCCCTGCAGGACCGACTTCTCCTTCTTGGGCACGCTGGCTTTCTTCTTCTCCCGTTCCTCCATCTCCCCGCCCTCCGCGCTCTTCAGGGGCTGCATTTCCATGGCAACCGCCCCATCCTGCTTCTTAGCTGCACACGGAGGAAGCCCACAGCCGAAGTTAGGGCAGGGGGGGTGGGCAGCGACAAAGGAAAGCTGCGCTCCCTGAGAGGAAACAGGGCTGGAGGGGGGGTTCTCTGTTTTCTGAGTGTGACATAGCCCAGGGGCTCTCTCCTCTCCCTCCTGTCGCCAGCAGCCCAGGCCCTCCTGACCGGGGTGGGAGGCTCCGGCGCTGTCCTTGCTGGGGCAGATGTGGTTCTCCGGGGGCCTCCCAGGGGAAAGAAGACAGACACAAGCACGAGCAACTTGGGCACACAGACAGGGTGGCCGGTCCCATAAGGCCCCAAATCTTGATACCTGACAGCAGAGGCCTGGGGCCCTGGGAACGTTCCAGAACCTTGAGCTGACCCACTAGCTCACTGGTGTCTGTTCTCCCAGCAGCCTCTTGAGCGGGCACATTGACTTCCGTCAGGACCCCCGCTCACCATACACGACCCCTGTTCTCTCCTCACGGAGCCTTTGCTACTCTCCTCTAGCTGCCTCTCCACTTTCGGTCTGGAGCAGGTGGCCTGTCCATGCCCCACCTCGAGGGGGCACCCAACCCCACCACTCATCCTTCTCTGTCACTACCCCTGTCCCCACACAATGGAACTCTCGGTGCTCCTGACACCACCTCCGTATGCCTCCCGCCATGTCACGCTGTCAGCTGCTCCATAATGCTTCCGGTCTTCCCACCCGTGCCTTCTCCCCGTGGCTGCCTGAGACCACGGCCTCACGGTCCCCGGCCAGCGACGGCCCCTCTCCACCCCGGCCTGGGACCGTGGCCGTCAGGCTGACCCCCCGACCCAACCTTAGCTCTCCTCTGAAACTCCAGGTTCCTTGTCGGACCCTGTCTTGGTCTCTGGGTCCCCAGGTCCCACACGGCACCGGAGTCTTGCCCCTGGGTCTGTGTCTCTGAACTGTGACCTTGCTTCGGCCACCTTGGCTTCCCCAGTACCTGCGCCTGACCGTGGACAACCCCCGTCCCATCGCGGAGGCTCAGCGTCGACCAGGCTGAGGGGAAAATGGGCGTCAGATGGCCACCCATCACCCTGCCTCAAAGGTCCGGCTCAACTGGGACACCCACAGGCCTAAGCCTCAGTCGCCTGGCCAGGAAGCCAGCTCGCAGGCAATTCCCGTGGGCTTCTGGCCTCACTCAATTGCTCTCCGGGTGCTGCTCCCGGAAGTGAAGCGGGCGGCCCCCCACCCTGGGCCCCACCCTGGGCCCCACCCTGCGCCGCCCCACCCTGCGCGCAGGGCGCGCGTTACCTTTGGTCTGGCTACTCTCCGTCGCCCCGTCCTGCTGCTTGCCTACAACGGAAGAGGAACAACAGACACGAAGCCTTGAGAACATCCGTGTGGTCCTGGCACACACACACGGGACGACGGGGCACAGGGACACAGTGAGGAAGGCTCAGGGCCCCCTATTATCCTCTGATGCCCCATCACCACCTCTCGGGAAATGGGCTTCCTGACTGAGGCCCCAGCCCTCCAGTGAACGCCCCCCACCCTGTGCCAGCCCCGGACAAACTGTGGGCCATGTGTGACCCGGCAATGGGAGGCTTCTAGAAAGCCTACCACCACGTGGAGCTGGAGCCGCCAGCTGTCTCATCCCAGCTCTGCCACCTTGAGCAGGGCCCCCAAGCTTCGATGTGCACTTGCCCCCAAGAAGCAGCCCAAGCGCTTTACCTCGGGGTCCCAGCGGCTAGCTCTATGAGTGCTTTGGAGGGACAAAGCAGCGAGACTCTGGAAACCTGCCAGCTTCAGGTGCCCGCCTGGCACCTGGGTGCTGGGCACCTAGCCCTGGAGGAAGCGACAGGGTGTGGGACGCGCTGGGTCCCAGGTGGACCTGTGGGGGTGGCCGTCCGTGAACCGGCAGGGTGGCCGCCTCAAAGCCTGCAGCCGGGTGCTGGGGACTGGGGCAGTGAGTGGCTTCCAAGGCCAAGATGGAGAATGCTGGTGGGGAGTTTGCCCACACCCAGCTGGGCTGCGTTGGAGGTTGGGCCCTCTGTGAGGGTGGGGAGGTTCCGAAGGGAAGGAGATTTCTGGGGGCAGAGGAGATGCCTGTAGACACACGGTGACCATACAGCGCAGTGAGGAGTTGTTGTTGAAAACTCTGGGGCCGTGAGGGCCCACAGAAAGGTCAGAGGCTGCAGACAGGACCCAGGGAGGCCTCTAGAGGAGGGAGCGGGTGTGGGATGAGCACGATAGGAAGAGGAAGACAGAAGCCAAGGGAGGGGAGGAGGGGCAGTAGGACATCCCAAGCAGAAGGGTGACTAGGAGTCAAGGCCGAAAGGCAAGAAGCCGGTCGGAGGGGAGCAGGTGGGCCAGGAGCGCTGGGCTGATAGACAAAGTCGAGAGGCAGCGAAGGTGAGGGCGCGGGCCAGGGAAACGCACTGGGAGTGGCCGCTGGAGTGGCTAAGCCTTGGACTGAGACCTTGATGGGGAATTGTGGGTGCTGCTGCCCCTTCCCAGACCCTGGCCAGCTCTGCTTCCCTCCTGGGCCCCCGTCAGAGTTCCCCTCCTCCAGGAAGCCTGCTGGTGAAGGTGCTTGGCCTAGGGGAGCTGATGGAGAGGGGGCAGAGGAGCCAGAGCCAGGGCGGGAGCTGGGGTCCCTGGGGTCCCTGGGGCCCCTTGGGGGGTTTTGTCAAGGTCGGAGAGGAGGGGCCCAGAACTCAGTCCTGAAGACCACCAATATTTGAGGGACAGAGCTGGCGGGGGGGAGCCCATGAAGGAGGGGAGAAGGAGCACCCTGCCAACCAGCCATCACGGTGTCAATGGAGGGACCCCAGGCAGTGAGCTCGGCTTCCCGGGACGGAGGGTGGGGACTCCAGCCCAGCCCCAGCAGAGGCCCAGGGCTGACTGCCCTACGCGCTTGCCTGCCGTGGGCAGCAACTAGGCTGAGCCCTGCAGGGAGAAGAGGCTTGGTGTGGCAAAGGTGGGCAGGGCCCATGGGAGCTTCTAGGCAATGGCTGGTCATCTGTCTCCTCTCTCACTGCCTCCAGGAGCAGGGCAGCCTAGGGCTGGGGACACCAGCACATCCTTCCTTGCTGACTTGCCCCTTTGTTGCCTGTTTTCTGGCTCTGGGGGCCCTAACTGACTGAGCGGGCCTGGTGGCCACAGGCTTCCAGCATGTGCTCTCCCCACACATGTGCGGGTTCTTCGTACTTCTTGTGGGCCCGAGTGAATTCTCTTCAAGGCACACATCTAGAAACTTCCGCTCCCCACCTGGTTTGACTGCAGGAGCAGCCTGAGGGGAAACCGAGGTTAGAGCAAGGTGAGTTGTAAGCTGGTGCCCGTCCTAATCAAAGAAGATGGTGGGGTCCTGACTCTGGGACTGGGACTCTGGCGTGGCAGTGGCACTGAGGACGGCCATGCCTGGGGCACATAGCAATGGTGAGAGGAGGCAGCAGGATGGCCATGTCCTGGGGAAGGCTTCTGGGGAGTCCAGTCCATTCTGCTTGGGAACCTTCTACCTCTGGCTGTATGACCCCCTTTTCCCTGGCTGCCATGTTGGTGGGGGCCCTTAGCACCTTACTGGTGGCGCCCTCCCAAGCCAAGGTGGCTGGCCCCTGTCCCTCCAACCCCATCCCTGCCCAGCCAGGGCACTTCCCCCACCCTGGCACACACTTCCGAAAGCCTTCGGGGAATAGCTGCCTTTACACAGAACTGGGGAGCCTGCCGACCTGCTGGCTCTGGGGCAATGACCCCAGGAGAGGGGTCCCCAAAAGGAATCAGAAGAGCGGGTATTACCTCCCACCCCTGAGGGCTGGCTCTCCCTGGAGCTGGAGTAGGGGATTAGGCCAGCAAGATATAAAGGAAGAAAGAGCAGGCTGCAGAGACAGCTGGCACTGGGAACTGGAGGTCACCGCTTCCTTACCTTTCTTATCCTTCTTCTCCTCTTCTTCTCCACCGGCTCCAAGCAAGGTAAAGATGATGCCTGTCTGGGAGTTCACACCAACGGCAGTCACCACCATTCTTCCAGAACCTTCCATGACATGAGTACCTGGCAACACAGGGGAACCAGGACAGAGATTTACTCTGCTGGTAGGAGGCATGCTGAACACCTACAGGTTCTCTCGCAGGAATCCCAGAAGCAGGGACTCAGCGTTTGGAGGCCCCTGGGGGCTATGTTGACTCTAAGACTGGGCTGAAGCCTCATCCCTGGCTCAGAGGGGACCTGGAGGCCCCACAGGAGCAGCTGCTTTGCCCAGAGGCCTAAGATGAGGTCCTCTCAGGGCCCACCTGGGGCCTCCACCCTCTCAGTCCTGCTTCACACTGCATTTGCCACAGGGATAAACCCCAGGCTAAGCCCAAACCTTCTGGAAAGGAAACGCTAACCCCACTGGCTCTTCTTGAGTGTTTGGGCTGGGGAGGAGCACAGCACTGTGCTGACCCAGAGCCAGGCCTCGTCTCTGGGGGCTGTGGTCAGGAGATCAGGGGCTCTTCAGGGCTGGGAGCACCCCCTTCCTGTCCCAGTGGCTGGAGCTGCCCCATCATGCCTCCCACAGTCTGCTCTGGCCCCTTTTGGGGACAGGGCAAAATCTTCAGACTCTTCGACCGGAAGGGCTACTCAGGAGGCCCCAGTTGAGGGGGTGGCCGGCCCAGGTGGCCTCCAAGGCCGTGCAGCGCTGAGCTGGTCCGGGAGGCAGCCTGGCCGGTGCCCGGAGGCCTCACCTGAGAGCAGCATAGGGTCTTTGTCCGCTGATTTGCGCACGTGGTCCGACTCGCCGGTCAGGGAGCTCTCGTCGATCTTGAGGTCGTTGCCTTGGATGAGCACGCCGTCGGCAGGCAGCAGGTCTCCTAGGGCCAGCCGGGCAGCCGGAACCACAGGCTGGGTGTGGATCCAGGCGGCCCCCTCCCTGCTGCCTCCCCCCTGCCCCAGGGGAGGTCTCGAACCCAGTGTGTGGGGCCCGCTTCTCTCAGTCTCCTCCTTTCTGGGGAAGACTCACCCAACCCAGCCCCGTCGTCCTGCCCTTCTGAGGCTCTGTCTCCAGCTTGAACTCAGCCCCTGCACCCCCACAGGTGAAGGCCCACGTGCTCCTTGGTGGGGGGTGGGGGGGGCGGGGGAAGGCCCACCCTGGAGGCACTCACCGTACTTGACCTGTGCAATGTCCCCCACCACCAGGGCGGCCACGGGGACCTGCAGCAGCTGGCCATCCCGGATGACTGAGAACCGCTGCTCCTGCTCGATGCGGCTCTGCAGGCCCCGGAACTGCCTCTCCTTGCTCCAGTCGTTGAAGGCTGTGACCAGCACCACGCAGCTGACCGACAGCAGGATGGCGGCTCCCTCGATCCAGCCGGCCTCGGCCTCCCCTTCATCTTCCGCCCCGGCTGACACGTTCCCACATGCTGTGCCAGAGGACGGCAGGGAAGGATGGGGTGCCGGGAGAGTCATGCTCTGGTCCCTTGGCTCAGGTCCCGGCCCTGCCCTCCCGTCGGGCCCCCTCTCCCCGCTCACCTTCGCTCTCCTCTCCCGGCGGCGCATAGAAGGAAAGGCCCAAGGAGACGACGGCGGCCACTTCCAGGATGATGAGGGTCACGTCCTGCAGGGCCTCCCACACCAGCTGCAGGAAGGTCTTAGGTTGCTTGGGGGGGATGAAGTTCTGCCCGTAGATCTGCCTGCGCTTCTCCAAGTCGTTGGCATTGTTGGCCAGGCCTGGGGGGTGCAGGAATGGAGAGCAGGGACTTGGAAGAAGGATGGGTGAGACCAGCAGCACGAGGCCCTGCCCATTCCTGCCCCGCTCGCCCACAGCGCCCAGCCCTGGCTCCGGCCCGAGAGCTCCTGGAAGGCGGACCGGCCCTGGCCTGGTGCCGCGGTCCTTTCCACAAACTCTGAGGGCATGTATGTGTGAGTGTGGGCACTCCAGCTGCCCGAACACAACAAACAATGGTGTGGGGCCCCTAGTGGGCCCGAGGACCAGATCCTCCCCTCATAGGCCCGGGGATGTGGATGGGACAGAGATGTGGGGAGCGGACAGAGGGGACCCAGCTGGGCCTGGGATGGGAACAGCCAAGGCTTTCCCAGGGGTGCAGGGCTTGGTAAGAGACTGGGATGGAGGGAACGGGGGTGCTGTGAGTGGGCCGACGTGTTCATACCAACCCTCCAGGGTTCAGAGGAGGAAAGGGCCTCGTACCCATGAGTCAGAACTCTTATTGGCAGCCCAGGACTCCTGTGCTGTCCTGGGCACTCAACTCCAGGCCAGGATGGCAGGAGCCTCACAGAGGCTAAGCCACCCAGAGGGGGGCACAGCCAAACTACATGTGCTGGACACAGAGTGTTTATCATCTGACCCGATCTGGGGGAGGCTGGGCTCCAGCCGCCCAAAGACCTTGTCTGTTTCTCCCACGCTGCTGAGCATGGACCTGGCACCCATGGCACATCCCATCCCTGCCCTTCACTGTGTCCCGCAGCTCAGAGCACCTACTGCCTTCTATGGGACTGCACATGTGGCAGGTGGGAACATCTATAAGGCTAATGGGACTGTCAGTGATTCGTGCTGATGCCACGGTGTCCCCTGGCCACCAGGCGGAGGACGAGAAGGGTCAAGGATGACAAAGCCAGTCCCAGTGGGGACCCCTTGTGGCCGGAGCAGATAATGCATGGTGGAGGAGGGCTTGAGGGGCTGAGAGGGGCCTGATCTAGACTTTCAGAGCGCTGGGAGGCCCCTCCACATCCCAGACAAGCTACTGTGTTGGGGCTGGGATGGAGGACTCAGAATCAACACCCGCAAAGGGGTGAGCTCTGGCATTTGGAAGCTGGGCCCTTACCTTACTTTCCATTCTTGGGACACTCCACTTTCTACCCACGCCTGCACTGAGTCTTCTGGGCCTCTCTGCCTCTAGAGCTACCAGAAACTTCCATGTGGGACTGACATCCACGTCACCTCCTCCCAAGGCCAGATACCCACTAGGCCACCTTCCCCTGAGGTAAGCAGATGGGATACAGCCCCCTGGGCCTGCCCGGCAAGTGTCCAGCCCCACACTGACACCTAGTGGACAGATGGCTGCTTACAGTTCCCAGTCCTGAGGAGTTGTGACTCCTTCGGCCTCCTGAGGGGGCAGGGAGCAACCAGCAGGGCAGATGGGGGTGGGGGTCCCCACCCTATGAGGTGCTCCCAGCTGGCTTGGGAAGGCACACGGGACCTGGCCCCCAGGTGACCTGAAAGCAAGGAAGTGCTAAGTGGGATGCAGAAGACCTTGGGAGGAAGGACGGTGGGTGTCCACTGGGCGGGGACATATGACTTTGGGGGAGGGGCAGGGTGGGACCCCCCGCTGAGGCACAAGGCCTGACAAGAGCCTGGAATCTCCCCAGCTGGTGACGATCACACGCTGTGCCCCCCACCTAGCAGAGCCGCAGCTGTCCCTGCCCTTCTTCCCTTTCCAACGGGGTGTCTGGGAGAAGATCAGGACCTCGGCTCCTAGGGGCTGGGGTTCTAGCTGAGGGCCTGTGCCCCACTCCTGACTGAGGCCTGTGTCTTTAAGCTACAAGACATATGACATGTGGGGTAAGTACTAGGGAGGCACTATGAACCCTGGCTCTCCTAGACCCCCAGGATATCCATGATCCCAGCCTGAGAAAGGGCACGGGTCCCCATGGCCCCGTAAGTCTGCATCCTGCCTACCTCGCCCGGCATGGCTTATCCCCTACAGAAGCCAGGACCTTGGGGCCCCTTCCCCAGGAGCAAGCTTGCTCCAGTCCCTCCTCCCTCCCCTTCCCTCCCTCTCTCCCTCCCACCGTCAGCCTGTTCCTTGGCCTTGAGCTGCCCTTGATGCTCTACCAATGCTTCTCTCTCCCTTGCTCTACACCAGCCCAAGGCTGTGGTCTTCCTGCCGGGCTCAGGGGTCCTGGCAGCTGCTCAGGTGCTCACGTGGGCACCAGAAGGCAGGCGCAGCCCCTCTCATTCTAAGCATGTGCCTGACCAGCAGGCCCCCAACGGTGGCCCAGGGCCAGAGCACTGGGGCGGGGGCCGGCTGGTTGGCATAGACACAGATGAGCGCCCTACCCAGAGCTGAGGCCAGATGCCATCGGAATTGGATTAGGCCCACATCGTGTGGTTCCTGCATAATCTGCCCTCTCCTTTCCATGACTGCTGGTAAAGGCCAGACAGGGGAAGGGCTGGGACCCGGGTCCCTCCAGGGGGCTTACCACTGAGCTTGGCCCAAGACCCAGGTTCCCTGGCTTCTGGAATCCTCTTGGATAGTGACAAAGGCTGAGTCCATTGATGTGCTTATGGCCAGGAACGGCTGGAATCTCCTCCCCCGGTACACCACGCACCGCCCTAGACTCACCGCCTTCCCCAAAGCACCAATCTGCCAGCACACCTTGACAGGGCATTGATGTGGGGGCCTGGGGATGTAGTTTTGGGAGGGGCCCAAAGCCGAGGCCACTGTGCCTGGGCAGGAGTGGGGACATCTGGAGGAGCATTCCGGGGCCAAGGCAGCAGGTGTGGTGGGGGCTGGGGCTCCCGGGCTTGGGGATGGGAGGGGTCGTCATCACAGTGCTCATGCTTCATGTTGGAGATCAGGCCTGGCTGGATCCCTCTGCTGCAGCCAGGCCGCCCACCTGGGCGCTTGCCCTTCTCCATGCCTCCCCTCCACAGGCACCAGGCAAGCTCCGGAGAGCGCTGTGGCAGAATCAGGCAGGTTCCCAGGGGCCTTGACATTTTAAATATTTAACAAGGCCTGACAGGCAGAGGAAAGAGCTGCCAGCTGAAGCCCATCTGCTTCCTTTTATCTGGGAGAGGCCATAGCCCTTGCGGCTAAATGGCCCTCCACCCCAGCCTCCCCCCTAGCCCCAAATCCTGGTTGGGAGGGGTAAGGAGGAGGGAAGGAGAGAGATCCCTCTGGCCCTGAGCCAAGCCATCTGCCCCGGTAACACAACACACCAGGCTGGATCCCTTTAGAGCACAAGCAAGAGAGATCCAGGCGGCCCTGGGAAGGCCACTGAGGCTGGAAGTTCCTGGCCTGGCTGGGTGGGAACACTCTCACCCGGCCCTTGGGCCCACCATGTCCTGGGTGGGCCATCTCTGCCCCCTGCTCCAGCCCATGTGGCCCCACAGATGGATAGGGCCAGGGAGCAGGGGACGAGGATGACCAGGGCCTGGGGTAGACAAAGGTGTGACAGCTGCGATCGATCAGCGGTGGCAAACAGGCGTGGCACTGGGTTGGGATGGCCCTAGCAGTCCTGCCAGGGAGGAGCCAGCCACGGCAGAAAAACACTGGAACTCCTGGAGTCTGGGGCCAAACCTGGCTCCTGGGGGTCCCAGCCTCCCGGCAGACCGGGCAGGCAGGGCTGGGAAAGGCTGGTGCGGGGCAGGCCAGAGCTTGGCCTCCAGAGCAGGGGGAAAAGGGCTCCAGGGTAGCGGCAGGGACCCAAGATGGCCACTGGGCCTCTGCCTCTGGAACCTTCTAGAGGAGGTTCCTCAGCCTCCTTAAGCTCCCTGCACCAGCTCCTCTCAGATCCATACTGCCTCAGGCTTGCCTTTCTATGGGATGGCCGGCGGCCAGCAGCAACTGTGCTCAGCACTCTGCTCCACTCGTTTTCCAGAGACATCCCCCCTACACCCCTGCCTCTTCCTGTGCCCCTTAACTGGACATAGGGCTGAGCACACAGGGCACCTGGGACATACAGACAGGGGCCCTGTCTTCCTCCTCCTCTGCGCTGGGAGGCTGTCCCACCCCATTTCAGAAGAGCTTCTGGGGTTCCAGCTGGGGGCCCAGCCCGCATGCGCATGCCGACATCGTGCTGTCCTCTTCCTTCCCCTTCTCTGTTGCTCGATGGCTGTTTAATCCAAAGAGGCGACAGCAAGGAGCTGCTGATTACGGAGGGGCTCAGGCCACAGCTCCTCGAGGACCCCCGGTGCGCAGAGGATGACCTCCTCGCCCCACACAGAGCATCTCTTGCTGGGGGGTGGGGTGGGGTACAGTTGCTACGGGAGGGCACAGTCAGGGTCAGGAGCGCCACCTTGGCCAGGCCTGCCCTGGGGAGGGGGTACAGAACATCTTCAGGATGCCCCTTGAAGACAGGGGCGGGGGTGTCAGATGGCCCATGGCCCTATGTCCCTGGCACAGACGCGGCCTGCGCTGGGGCTCTGCTGGCAGTCTTACCCTCTGTGGGCGAGGTCTTCAGCCTCCTGCAAAGCCCACTGACATCCCCGTAGGCTTCTTGGACCTTCTGCAGTGCTTCAGCCCCTCGGAGCTCCATGAGGGAACGCAGCTCAGCCAGGGTACACCCGAAGCCACCTGCTTGGGGGGCCTCCCGCTGTTGCTGGGGTTTGGGGTGGAACTCGATGGAACTGTTGGCCATGTCGCCCATCCTGCCTGTTGTGCTGGGAGGACAGGGTGCCCGACCTCTTCACAGGTGTATTAGGGGCAGGCGGCCGCCAGGCGTCCCAAGGTCTGGGTGAAGTGTTGTGGAGGGAGCTGTGGTGGGGACGTGGCTGAACACGGACACCTGGAGAGAGGTGAGAAGCCAGGGGTGAAGTTGAGACAAAACTGAGGTCCACTCTTCCAGAATTCTCTGCAGATCTGCACTCAGCCTGAGCCATGAGTTGCTGATTGCAAAATTTGCCTCCGAGGCTGGGCTGGTGGCCCTCATGCCCTGCCAGGCCCACCTGGCAGGCCAACCCCTGGTCCTTCCCGGCATGAACACCCAAGGCAGGAGGACTTGCCTAGGTGGGGCAGGAGGAAGCCTTAGTGTCTCCCAGAAGTGGTCCGCAGCCACCTCTCAATCCGTCTAGGAATCCCCACTGAAGCAGAAGTGATGTGTTGGGGTTGAACGGTGGCACAGGTTGGGGGGGGGGTTATCCGTGCCACAATTCTCCCCATGTCTCTGCCCCACCTTGAGTGAAAGCTTGTCCACTCCATCACACTCCCTGCTCTTGTCTGATTAGGACTGGCCCACCATGGCAGGTAGAAATCCCCTACAGTGGTGGTGGCAGCGGTCTTCTGGCTCAGCCTCTGTGGCTCACAGTTTCAGGCTTGGGGCTGTGTGGGGTCTGGGAAGCAGGCCAAGCCACCATGGACAGGGCCAGCTGGGAGCCAGGTCAAGGCTTAGTGTGCAGGGTGTCTCTGCTGCCCTGAGGGTGCCTGGGGGGCTGGGGTAAGAAAGGTGGGGTGGCCTGGAGGGAGGGAGTAAGGAGGGAGAAGGAGGGCGGGAGTGGGAAGGGAGAGGGGGAATAGGGAGGAGGAGAGAAAGGGAGTAGAAAGGGAGAGGTGGTGGACAGGGCACATAGGAGAAAGTGGGAAGCAGCGACAGGTCACCGGTGACTCCCCATCACCCTGTGCCACAGCACGCAGCCATCCGCTCCCCTCCATAGCCTTCTGCCCCCCCATGATGACGGATTCATAGGACCATTTCCATATGCCTACAACCCCGAGGGGCCTCGGGACACATGGGGGCCTCAGTTCCTTTGGATGCTGGCTCCGTGTTGTCAAGAAAAAGCACCTACCTGTGAGGTCTGGGACGCAGAGAGGCAGCCCAGAAAATGACCACCCACAGTGGTCAACATTCTTTAAGTTTGGGAACCTAAGTGTTAATCCTCCAGACTCTTTCCCCATGGAGCAGCCTTCATGGCTGGAAGATGTGGGAACAAAATGGCAGACAAGAGAACACGCTGTCCTCTCCACTCCCACGCATCTTCCCACAGCCCGTCCTTCCAGTTTGCCATCTGACAAATCCTTACTGAGCATCTACTATGTGCCCGCACTGGCCGTCTGTCCTGGGGACAGAGAGGTGACAGGACTGAATGGATTCTTGTGCTCTCTGCCTGGGACACGGGTCCCCAGCGGAGGAAGGAGTTGACAAAGAAAATGGTTTCACTGCGGGGGAGGCGGTGGCCAGGGAAGGCCTCTTGGAAGGTGCACATTGAGAGAAGAGAGCCTGATGCTAGCGAGAAGGCAGGTAAAGGGACAGGTCGGAGGGAGCCAGGGGTTGCAGATCCCGTGGGGCCACCAGTGACACGGGCCATCACGGAGCACAGGGCTGCCAGGTAGGGACAGACTGGAGGGGCAGAAGCCGGGACAGTGCTCCTGCTGGGCACACCTTTCTCTGACCCTGGGTGCCGCTGCCATGTCTCTCCCTTCCCAACGCAATGACCTGGGGGAACCAGCAGTGCTGGGTCCGCATCCCCAGCGGAGGGGACAGGGTCTGGTTCATCTGTGCAGGCACTGGTTTCAGCCCACCAAGAGGCACAGGTTGCTCTGGGAGAAGGCCCCAGGCCAACAGGGCCGCTGAGAGAAGACCAACCAATGGGTTGTGTGAGGTGTGAGCCCTGGCAGGGCTAGGGGTAGGGGGGCATTTAGCAAGAATGTGTGGCAATTGTCCCTGAGCCGAATCCCAATGCTGTCAGCCCAGGAGGTGGATGCCCCCTCCCAGGCTGAGGCAATGGCCACGCTCACCCCAGGCTCCGATGCATCTAACAGGGAGGCCACTGGCCTACGTTCCACACCTTCCACTCGGGCCCCAGGGCCCCAGGGGCCAGCTAGGTGCCTGCGTGGCCCCACAGAGCTGCCTAGGGACTCCCTGGGGCTCTTTCGAGAAGCGACGCCAGATGAATGATTTTGTTCCTTTTTGGAACCCTTTTAGCTTTCTGACCTCTATACCCACTTGGAGAAGACTCGGTTGGAAGGTGCCCAGCCCCACCCGGATGGCATTCGAGGGCTCCGGGGGGTGACAGAGGAAAAGATCCAGAGGTGGGTGGGCTCAGGGGCAGATGCTGGTGGAGCTCACACCGTCATCACCTGCTCATGCCCGAGGCACAGCCCTCTCATCCCCTACGCCCCCCACAAACAGGGCTCCCTGAAGGTGAGTTCTGTCCTCCCCTCCTGGGCCCTACTGTGGCCCCAGCGCGGCCCTGCCCTCGATTAAGCAACAGCAGTGGCCCAGACAGCCACACAGGTTCCTTGAACTGCTCCGAATTGCTGTGCTGTCATCACTGGGCCTACTGGGCCTGTGGTGACTCATGGTAAGGGAACCAGGCAGAGAGACGAAGCCTGACCTTCTGTGGGACGCAGGGCGCTCCTGCCCTCACCACTTCCTGTCAGCCGGCGCTGCTGTCCCTCTGAGTTTTGGTATCCCCTGGCACCCCACCCGCCGCTGGGGGCACTCCCTCGCCCTCAGCCCCCCAACCCCCACTGCCAAGCAGGCCCCAGCTCTCCATCTCCCACCTCATCGGTTTCCCTCCTGTCGGACAGCTTGTCACCACCCTGCTCTGGGTCACCGCTTCTCCTGGCTCCCGCACTGCCACTCTCGCTGCCTCCAAGCTGCACTGGCTTCTGGAAAGCCCCACACCCTGTTTCCGCCGGGACCTCACACTGGCGTACCCGTGGCACCACCCGCCCTGCCCCAGTGCATGGCCCGGCCAGCCCCCTGCGCTCCGGACGCACCCTGCCCTGCATGGCCTTCTGTCCCCGCTCTACCTGATGACCTCTGACAAATCTGAGCGGCAGTTCAAGCAGAACATTCTCCACAGAGCCTCTGCCAAAATTGATCGCTGATGAGTCTGTAATCCGGCCCCTGTCCCTATCCCACTCTGCTCAGCATCGCAGTAACCTGTGAGCGTGTCTTCCCTGCTCTTGGGGTCGCAAGCTTTTTGAGACAGGCGGTTATTGAACTGGCAGGAAGTCCATTACACGGTCAGCCCTGGGCAGGGACGGGCCCTGGAGGAGTCAGTGAACAGGGGCCTTTTATGGGGGATTGCCATCCTGAAGAGCACGAGGGAGGGCAAGGGGACGAGGCGCGAGAATGCCTTGACCCCCAGCAGGTCACTCTCAGTGTGCCCAGGGGCTCCACCCAGGTCTGGGCGTGGGGGTCCCCTCTCGGGGAACACTGTGCTTATGCTAATCTTCCTCGTCTTCATTCACTCTATAGGCAACAAGGCAGACAGGAGCCATCAGTTAAATCAGTCTGTCTTGCGTGACTGTTGGCTGCTGTAGAGACCAAATGGCATATACTATTCTGGGTTCTCTTTAAGCCTGGGCAATTGCCTCCCTCATTCTGAATAAGGACAGTAGCCATCACTGGAATGGCCAAGAACAGAAGTGACCGGGCCTATCAGTTCTGCAGGCCTGACAGAGACTTTCTGGCCTGGGCTGACTGCCTAGAACGGTTTGTAGGCACTAAAAGTGAAGGGAACGTACCATTTTGGTACTCTTTCATCTTTCAGACCTTAATTGGCTTAATTGAATTGCAAACCTCCTCAGAGACGGACTCGTGCCTCCTGATATTTGCTCTCTCCTGGCACAAGGCTAGTGTACAGATCTGTGGTAGGTTCCCTGGCCTGCCTCACTCCTGCCCTGTGACTTTCAGGCCTGTCACACAACTGCCACCCTGACGCCTCCTGTCCCCAGGCCCCGAGACTCGCATGGATCTGATGGGAAACCCAGGAGTCTTCATCCCTCACTGCAACTCATAAGCAAGGGGGCAAGAACATAGCTTTCCATTTCACAGATGTAGATACTGAGGCTCAGGGAGGCTCAATGATCCCAGACCTCCTGGCCCTCCTTGCCGTGTTCCTGAGGAGAGTCATGACACTGGTAGCAACTAAGCCCCTTGGCTGCCAGGAGAGAGAAGACTTGTGCTCCCCCAGGGGGCCTGGTCCCATGCTACCCAGCCGCCTCCTCCATGTGGGTGGCCCACCCTCACCTTTATGGAAGGGACAAGGAATAGGGAATGAAATCCCACGAGTCACAGGGGGCGATGTGTTAGAATTCAGCCCGTTACCAAAGGTGGCAGCCCGGTCCCCTTGTAGCCAGTGCTCACTGCCACCAGTGTGCAGTTGCTGGGGTCAGAGTGGGCATGTGTCCCTAGGATGGACGCAGCATGGCTGGCAGCACCGACTAGAAGCCGGGAAGTCCCAGCATCTGCGTCACTCCCAAGTCACAGTGCTCTCAGCCCTGGGGTCAGCAAACTGGTGACAAGAACATTCCCCTTGCGCTTGTCCAACGCAAGCCAGCAGAGCCAAGTCACACCTGAGGTGGGGTCAGAGGGTGAGAGATGTGGGCCCGAGGGCCCACGTGGGCACGTGCCCTCCACCCCAGCCCTCCTTGAGGCACACTGCCCGTTGCTAGCTCCTGACAGACCCACCGAGAAGGGATGCCTTCCAGAAGGATCCATAGCTCAGCAACGTGACTTGCTGTGGGGATTTCTTGAAAAAAAGAGCAAAAGCCACCCCCCCTAACCAACCGGAGGCTGGCCCAGATGTGGGCTGTGGCCACCCAGGGGGGAGGTGGGGATTGGGTGCAGGGGCCCCCTGGAAATGCCAGCGGCAGAGCCCTGCCCTCTCCTGGGCCTGGTTTTAATCTCAGGCAGGTGAAGATGCGGCTGGGCACCCCTTCTCACGCTGCCCCCCTCCCTGGCCAGGCCCTCTCCCTACTGCCTGGCTCCGCCCCTTCCCAGTGCATGACACACCTTGGCTGGGCACCTGGTAGGGGAGAGGAGGGCTCCCAGGATGAGGCCTGCATTCAGCAGAGCAGGGAGGAAGCCCGTGCGGGGAGCGGGGGAGCTGAGGCAGAGAAGAGCCTCATTAATATTTCAGAGGCACCTCACTGCAGCTCCTGAGCCCTCACAGCCCAGGGAGGAGGATGGGTAGAAAGAAGGAAATAAAACAGAGAAAACAGATTTAAAGGGACAGTCCCCCCCCCCCCCCCTCCCTCCCCCCCCCTGTTCCTGGTACAATCTGTACGCACGCCAAGGAGCTCTCACGGGGAATAGCTTTGGGAAAAAACAGTAAGAGCAGAAAAGGGCCAGCCCGCCTCCCCCACTCCCCGCCAGCCCCGGGGCACCCTCTCCCCGAACTCACAACTCACGAACTCATGAACTCACGCACACACGCCCGCCCACACCCGGTTCACTGCCGCTCCACCTCCACAGCCCCCTGCCCTTGCAGGGCTGCCCCTAGGGAGGGGCTGTCAGGCTGTAGCCAGGCCAGAGGGCCACCTCGGGGACTCCCTGGGGGCTACCAGCAAGGGTAAAGGATGTTTTCCATCCAGTGCCTAGTCCAGACTCAAAGGACCGTCTGAGGCCAGGAGAAAGACAGATGTACAGATTACAGGCATTGGAAGTCCTTGTTAATTAGAGCAGAGCCAAGGAGGATTCTGGAAGCCAGAGAAACCTCCATTCACCTGATTTAGCCCCTGCCTACAGGTGGGCGAACTTCTACAGTACCCTGGCTAGCTCATGGCCCAGGACTTGAATCTACAGCAGTGGGTGCCAGACGTGGAGGTGCACTAGGGGACTTTAAAAAACGCTCAGTCCCAGTCGGAGCATCATAGTCAGAAGCGGGTGGCATTGGGAGTCTTCAAAGTCCTCAGCC
Source organism: Enhydra lutris kenyoni (assembly GCF_002288905.1). Classification (NCBI taxonomy): domain Eukaryota; kingdom Metazoa; phylum Chordata; class Mammalia; order Carnivora; family Mustelidae; genus Enhydra; species Enhydra lutris. The sequence goes on along the minus strand of NW_019154180.1, from coordinate 2,916,574 downwards.
TGGGGATCCTAGGGCCCAGCCGGCTTTGATGCCACACATCTGCCTGCCTTCAGCGGCTCCTGGGGGGGCCCAGAATTCTCCAATTCTTTGGGGAAGGCGGTATAGCAACTCCTCAAAGAACGAGACACTCGGCATCGGAGCCAGCAATTCCGTGTCCGGGTCTGTACCTAAAAGAAGTGAAAGCAGGGGCTGGGGAGAGATGTGCACCCATGTTCGTAGCAGCATGAGTCCCAGTAGCAGCCCCAAAGGCCCCGAGGGCTCATCGAGGGGTGAACGGAGAAGCCAAACGGGGTCTCTCCACGCAGAGGAACGTTCTTCCGTCTTCAGAAGGCGGGAGCTCGGACACCGGCCGCGACCCGGCTGAGCCCGGGAGCCATTCCGAGGAGCGAGGGACGCCGGACGCGAAAGGGCAGGTGCCGCGGGAGTCCGATCCGACCCGGTGCCCGGAGCAGTGGGGCGCAGAGAGACGGGGCACGGGACGGTGGGCACCGGGGTGGGGGCTGGGGGAGACTGAGGGGGCGCCGGTGTCCAGCCTCAGTCTGGGAAGATGGGAAGGTTCTGGGGAAGGATCGTGGAGATGACCGCGCTGCTCGACGTAGGAATGCGCTTCGTGCCGCGGACCTGTGTGCTTGCACATGGCTAAGGTGGCACAGTGGATGGGCTCTGTATTTAACCACAATCAAGAAACCGAGCGGGTCTCACGGCCCTTTTTGCTCTGGGTCCAGTGATGGCAGGCATCCCACTATCTGAAATGGAAACCCTAGCGGACCATTCCACGCTTGCCCTACCCCTCCATTTGCGCTCAGTGACCTCTGACACCATCCACATCCTGCTGCAGCTCCGTGGTCCTCCCATTAGGTGGCAGAGATGCAGAGAAGCTGCGCAGCTGGGCTCACTGGTGGCCACCGCCACCGGCTCTTGCCCTTCTACCTGGAAGAAGTGCGGCCCCACTCGCCATGCGCATTTTCTAGAGGTACTGAGCCCACCCTGTCCTCAGGAGAGACCAGAACAGGCCAGAATACCTGGGGAAGGCCTGGCCTCCACGTCTGCATTCCGTCTGTGCGAGATGGCTTTAGGAAGCACCAACGAACCCCCAGGACTTTGTGGCAGAGACTTGCTAGACATTCCCCGATTTCTGCGCCTCTTTGCCAACGTTGTATTTTAATTTTTAATCAGCAAAATGACTACATTCTCCCAACTCGGGCGCAGCTACATGTGACACTAGGTCCCGGCCGATGGGATTCAAGCAAAGGGACAGGGACGCAGCTTCCTCTTGGACTACACTTGGGACCACACATAGGGCAGAAGGACGATAGGGTCAATGGCACGGTTGTGTCCTTAAAGGGAAGGAGTGTCACCAGCTGCTTGCCTTGCCCCCCCATGCCTCCCCGAAGTCTCCACGACCTAACAAAGGCCCACACTTCTGTGGGCTCCCTGGGACACATGATGGCCCAGAGTGGGGCTCCCTCTCACGTGTGTATTGGACACTGTCTTGGAAGTTCTAGCCAAAGCGGCAAACAGAACCGTGAGAGGATTGAAAGAGACAGTATAACAGTCTGGTCACAGGCAATGCCAAGCACCTGGGCGGCACGAAACCTTGTTCTCCATGCTGGATGGAGTTACACTGTAACCAATTTGTTCGGTGCTACTGGCCCTGCTTTAGGGCTGAGGCTGCTGAGGCACAGAGAGGTTGAGCTCACTCAAGGTCACACAGCCGGCAAGGAGCAGAAGCCAACATGAACTCAAGTGGTCTGGCTCCAGAGAATTCTACACTTCTCCTCTGCCAAGTGACTGCCCAGGAAACCCCAGAAAAGCAATGAACACATGATTAGAACCAATTAAAAGAGTTCAACAAAGTGGCTAGACAGGAAATCTGTCCCCATAAACCTCAGGGCTCGGGAGTGAGGCCACCGGAGTCAGGGCTGGCTGTCCCTGCCGGTACAAGGCACTCAACCTCCCTGGGTCTCCACTCTCACATCTGGATTCTTCTTCCTGCTGGCTGGGTTGCTGTGAGCTCTAGGGACAGGGTGTCACCACATCCGCACACCCGGCAAGGTCCCCTGGGTGCCTGTTTCCCCAGAAAGAAGATGAGGTAGGGGATGCCCCTTATCGAGTCCTCCCTCTGCCACGCCCCCCTGCCCTCCACCTGCCCAAAGCCCTGAGCTCTCTCTGAGCCCACCCAGATCCCAGAATTCATAGGTCCAAACCGGACTCCACTAGCCAGGCCAGAACATTCTGCTTCGTCAGGGGCTGGCACCAGGAGATGCTTGGAGGCTTCCCCATTTCTGGGGTCAACTTCAAGCTGGCCAGGGCCATGAATCCTTCCTGAAGACTGCTAGACGCCGTGGCGACCACCAGCTCCCCAGGCTGCTTCTCGAGGGAAGTCTACACTCGCCCACGGGTGGCTCTCAGAGGGCCCTTTCCAGCTGGGGCCTTGAAGAGTCATTACAGGGGTCGCAACTCTGCCTGGGGAAGGCGGTCATTTGTTTCCTGCCAGAGAAGGCGAGAGCTGGAGAAGGAGAGTGCGAGAGAGAGAGCAGGAGACAAGAGCTGTAATGACACTAATTATCCAATTACAGCCGCTCAGGAGGGGACTGCATTGCAGCAGGGAGCCTGAGCCGGCGCCCCTTCCCCCCCATACTCATGGTCTGGCTCATGGTGGCCTACACCCCTCCAGCTCTATCCCACAAGCAGCTGGTGGGTAGTGAGGTCCCGGGCCTGCCCCGCAAAGCACAGAGCATGGCGGGGGGGCGGGGGCTGGCTTGTGGCCTCAGGAGGGGCAGGTGGGCGGAGACCCAGGAACACCGTGGCTGGCCTCTGGGGCATGCTTCCAACTCCAAGTGGGGTCTGGGAGGCAGCAGAGCCCCGTCCTCCTGGCTTTCGTAGAGGACACAGGGGTAGAATGGGGGGGTCCTTAATCCCAATCCTCCCCCAAGTCTCCCCAACTCCATCTGTGCTACCACATTGTTTGCCCCCCACCAGCTTCCAATCCCCTAAGCCAGCTGCAAACCACTGAAATTATGGGCAGCTGATGGCCACGGGACACTGCAGGCCCAGGGGTGACTAAATACAAGGAGACGACCGGGAAACACACACATCCCTCCTGGGGATAGGCTCCACAGGGGCCCCACCGTGGGTTCTGGAGGGGAGAGGATCTGGTTTCTGGAAATAGGCTGAAGCCGTTCGGAAGACAGGCTTGGGGAGAGTCATTGGGTCAAGGTCAGGGGCCAGGAGGACTGTCAGGGAAGGAGACCCACTTCCCTGTGGCCAGCGAGAGTCTGGAAGACCAGGCGTCAGTTGGGGATGGGAGATGTGGGGGCAAACTTAGGCTCCACCCTTGTAGGACCTGACTGGGCTGGAGGATCCAGCCAGGTCCATAGAGCCAACACGACATGCAGGAAGGGCTGGCTAGGACTGTCACCACATGGGGAGCTTAGGTGCAGATCACTCCAAGCACTTAGGAAAGACTTTGGCCTTAGCCATTCCTTCGGGAGGGGAATGGCAAGGGTGCTGGGTGAAGCAGAGAAGCTGTATTCAGACTAAAGATGGGAATTGAGTAGAGCTGGCCGTCTACGACCCAGACACCAACGCGCTCGCACCACCTTTCCAGGCTAACTTTGGAGGAGCACCTGCGGCCAAACGTGCTGGTAGAGGAGAGTGATGGACAGGGAGGGCTATCTGCAAGGCCCCCTTACCAACCATGACCAGCGACTCTGGCAGGACCTGAAGGTCACCAAGGGCCTGGCTGCCATCTCCTGAAAGATCAAGCCCGGCCAGAGACCGAAAGCTTGTTTCTGGCGGAGGACCCCAGCACACAAAGCCAGAAGGCATTTCCTGCAAAGGCCTGCGAGGACTCCATGAAGATCCTGCAGGACCCCTCTCATGCTGGGGCACCTCGACTGTGACAAGAACGTGGTGGGGTCTGAGTTTCCCCCCAGCATACCCCACACCCCCACCCATTGGCAAAGACCCAGGGGTCACGGGAAGGAGGAAGCATGTGGGGTGGGGGGCACCCTGCCCTGGCTTGTGCCTGTGCCTGTGTCCTATGCTCCTGTCCCACTGCAGGTGTTGGGCTAATCAGGTACGAGCCTTCCTCTGACTGCGGAGGTGACCCCACTCACAGGGCAGGGCTCAGGGACCCCAGCAGCCCGAGAAGCCCAGACTGCCTGTGCCTGGACTGAGTGCCTCCCTCCTAGGCTCCAAACCAAGATGGGAAATTCGGCCCCTGAATTCTCTCAGGAGGACCAGACCTGAAGCCCGTTAAGGGGAGGGTGTCAGGGCAGGTCCCCTGGACCTGGCGTGGCAGGTGGAGGCTTGAACGTGGCCCAGAACTCACTCGCCCCAACACTTCCCCACACTGCGCACCCGGGGCGCTGAGCGCTTTCTGCCAGGCTGGTCGACTGTGGAGAAGGGTCCTCCGTGCCTGGTCACATCCCACGCCACCATCAGGCCCGTGTCAGCGATCGATCATGCAGACAGTGGGTCGGCAGAGAGCCTACGCTCCACGCGTCTCGACCCCGGTTCAGGGTTTGCACCCAAACGGCAGCGCCCGTGGATGCCCAGGGTCGGGATGGTTCAGGGACTGCTGGTGTTCCCAGGCCGCTTAGGGGGAAAACGGACTGCGGTAGCTCTTTGGAATACTCCTGCCTTGGGGGCAAGCCAGAGATATGATTCCCGAAGAAAGCCCAAAGACCGTCTGAGTCCCGAGTCCTGGCAGCCCGCGAGAGGGCGATTCCCACAGCTCCCCGGTTCCCGGCTTGCCAGCTTTGTTTTTCCGTTTCTTAATCAGGAGGCTCTGGTGCTCCTGGGCTGTCTGGCCATCCTCATCTGTGAGCCTTTGCTTCGGAGCACACTCTCCTGCCCGCACTGTGTGTGTCTGTTAGGGAGACCCGCAGTGTCTGTGGAGAGCAAAGGAGGTTTGTTCTGCTTTAAGATTGCTAAGGTGTGACCTGTAGGTCAGGTATTAAAAGATGCAAGGTGTGAGCCCACAGACAGGTCCATAGAACGAGATGGGCAGCTCAGAAATAGGCCCTACTCCACATCAGAACCCATCTCGACTAAGGAGGCATCACACAGTGGCACGTGCACGCACACATGCAGGGCAGACCAAGGAATGGATGGCTCTCAGATTTTTGTAAGGGATTTTGCAGGCCCGGAAGTAATGGAAGAAATCACAAAAACGGGTGACACAGAAAGTGTTTATCTCGTACACGAAAAAAATTCAAAGGCAAAGAACAAAGAATTTTCAAAATCACTTGCAACAAGTATGCTACGTTGTCAATATCGTTCATGAGTAAAGTGTTGTCTAAACCCGCAAGAAAAACCCTAGTGTCTCAACAAATAAAGGTGAGAAAAGACAGGTCACTAGAAGAGAGAGAGAGAGAGAGAGAGAGAGATACAATGAAATAAACGTGTGGGGGAATTGCTCACTCTGATGAGCAATTAAAGAAATAGACACTGAAGCAGAAATTTTGGCCCCAGATACTCATGCCCGGCTGTTTGCTTATAACATGTAACGCTGGCAAAGCTTCCGTGAGTCAGTCTTTCGGATGTACTAAAGAGCCCTTCTGGAGAACAGCTTGGCAGAGAGAGCTTCTGTCTGGGCGCTCGCTCCTCGGGACAGGATGAGTATCACCCACCAAGATGTTCGGCAGAGCCTCACGTATGACCCCAAAGCGGGTCTGATTGCCTGGGTCTTCGCAGATAGCCAAAGAATTAAGCAAATGGTCATCTCTTGAGAGAGTATTATTCGGCCATTTAAAATGGTAAATGACAGCCCCAAGGACTGCCTCGGTACGTCCCGGGTGCTGGATAAATTTGGAGTCACTTCTTTGCCCAGGTCAAGTTCTTTCTTGAGTTTTGCAATAAGTGCTTCATTGCTTTCAAAATCTTAAAAAAAAAAAAATTAAACTATATCCATTTTGAAAAAATTCATTTAGGAAGGGATTATATTAGTAAAGAAAGTGCTTCTGTGAAGGAAAAAATAGATCACACAGTCGTGCCCGTGGTGTAATTACAGTAATGTGAAAATAAACGGTATCTGCAAAGAAATAAGATGGAAACACCGGCTGGCGCTCTGCGGATGGGATGGGGGAGTTCCTCCATCTTCTACTTCTCCGTGTTTTATGAATCTTCATGTTAAGAGCATTATTTTGAAATGGAAGGAAGTCAATGTTATTTTTGTTGTTGTTGTTTTAAACCCAAGAACCTCGCCCATCTGTGAGAGCTGCATGGCCCCGCCGGCATGTTCCAGGTGAGCGAGCCTGAGGCACATGGCAGGAGCCTAATCAGAATGGAGCCAGGCCAGATCCACATTTGCCCCAAGCTAGTATGTGCCAGGGCCTCGTGGAGGTCTGCTCCCAGAATGAGGCGCTCTCTCACCATGTTTGTGGGGGCACCTGAGCCAGCCCTTGGCAGTGGTGGCAGAGGCCCCCAGACTCTCCAGGGGACAGACAGGCTGCCCAGAGCCATCCATACCCACTGACCCACTCCCTTTCAAGGAGCCGTCGGGGGATGGGCAGGGCAGTGAGCTCAGGGTACGGATGAGGCCTGGAGTCTGCCCTAGCTCTGAAGGGGCGCTATGTGACGGAACCTTCTGGAATGATGGAAATGTTCTCAATCTACCCTGTCTGATACAATAGCCGTGTGTGTCTACTGAGCACTTGAAGTGTGGCTAGTGAGGCTGAGAAACTGAGTTTTAAATTTTGCTGAATTTTAATTAAATTACCCCTTGTGGCGAGTGGCTACTGTGTTGGACTGCAAAGCCCCACACGGTGCCTCAAGATTGGTGCTGCAGGAAAGAACTACTCGTTTGGATAAAAGGGGCTTCCTTTTACTAAGGGACCCACCTACAGACCCCAAGGCTCAGGACCACTTCACATCAGGCGCTCTCCAATAACACTGACCTAGCACCCCATCCACCCAACTCTGGTTTCAACCCAAGTCTCTGGAAACCTCTTGTGCTCCAAGCCCCCTGCCAGTCCCAGGGAGGTGAGAATCATGAGAACTCTCCAGCACTTTCCTCCCACCTGGACCTTTCCACTTCATCCTGTAGCTCTGGTGGGTTCTGCCACGTCCTCAGCCATGGGCCTTCGACCTCATCCCCTTCCCAACCTTGGCAATGCAGGATGCCCAGCCTTCACTCCTGCATCTGAGATCCCCTTTCCCTCCATCCTGGTGACGTGTGGGCTCAGATCCCGCTCTCCAGGCGGTACCCCAGGCCACCTTCCAGCACCTCCCACCCAACAGAAGGCGCACAGGCAGGGGAGGGCTTTCCAGCCAGGCAGGGCAGGGAAGAGAGGAGCAGTGATGAGCCTTCTGGGAAATGATGGGTTTGGGGAGGAGATATGTGCACGTTCCAGGTCTCTGCCTGCCCTGCCCAGCAAAGGTACAGCCAGAGCCTGGCTCCTGGGCCCAACTCGGAGACGGCAGTGATGAGGCTCTCAGGCGGCATGCCGTCAGATTTGAGCATCTACATTTGCTGCCACAGCCCAGGTCCCCGTCTATCAGCTGCCATTTACGCACACCGAGACTGTCACCTCGTAGAGGTGACTTGGAGGGGCCACGCAGACTTAATGAAGAGTAGATCATCCCCCAACTTGCTTTGGATCGCTATAAATCCATGGTTTGTCCATTTCTCTCAGTGGACAGATGGGGGCCCAGCTGGCTCAGCTTCGGAGCTGCAGGGTCTTCCCTGGGCTAGAGGTGCCCTCGATAATCAGCTCACGTGCACAACTACTGGCCTGGCTTCCCATCTCGGTTTTGCCACCTGCTGGCTGCATGACCTTGGGCAAGTTGCCTAACCTCTCTGGGCCTCAGTCCGCTCATCTGCAAAATGGGGATAGTAACGGCTCTTGCTTCACTCGGTTGTTGTTCCGGTGAAGCGAGGGAGTGTCGCAAAGCCCTGGGAAGAAGAGTAGCCGGCACAAGGCGAGTGCCGTTTTTATTACTGCCGTTACTGCCGTTATCTGATGTGCTCGTAATCTCTGCTGGAGACTGCAGCCCTCAGTTTAAAACTTGTCCTGTCCACCGGGATCACGAGGGGCCCCCTCTATAAGCCACGCTGGGGGAGGGGGAGGGACCAAAGCTGACCCCAGCACCCTTGGCTGCCTTCCTGGGCTGGGAGAAGGTGTTCGGGGACGGAGAGCGCTCACTGACTCAGGGCCTGGCCTCTCCGCTCACAAATGATTCAACCTCTGAAGCTCCGGCTCAGAATCCTGAAATGTCAGCGGACTCTCCGAGACCCACCCCTACCCTCCCCAGGCCTGGAGCAGAGAAGGGACTTGGCCAAGGTCACAAAGACCATCAAGCCCAGAGCTGGCACCCAAATAGAGCTCCTGGTTAGGCCAAGACGCCCCCTTCCAGCCACTTTCGCCCGCCAGGGTCCTGCCGCCGCACCCCTGCTGCTTGTAGCTCTCTCCCCAGGGTGCTCTTACCCTTGGGGGCTTCCTTCCCCAAGGAATGGCTTTCCTTCTGGCTCTGTGCAAAGCCCCCTCCCACGCCACCCCAGTTCCATCTGCCTGCGTTCCCCCCCCAACACACACACACTTCTGTGCCAGAGCTGCCTGCCCCTTTCCTCGAACCACCTGGCAGCACTGGGCAGGGACCAGGTTGATTTGATCAAGACTAGCTGTGTCCTTGGCCGTCCCTGTCCTCCAGGCCAACAGCAGGGACAATCAATGCCCTGGGACTGAAACTGTCCAGCCCCTTCCAACTGGCTCACTCTCCAGGGGCCAGCTCCACCCGCAGACACTCTGCCAGCCTAAGGCCCTGGCAGCCCCCCAGCCCTCTCCTCTGTGGGCCAGTTCTGGTAGGGGCTCCCAGCACCCTGCTTACCAGCCACATGGCCTTGGTTTCCTCGACTGTGAAAGGGGGCAGTGCAAAGCGCGCCTTACATGTGATGTTGATAGAGAGATTCAGCCGGGGGTCGGGGGGGGGGTGTCCAGGAACCTGCTCAGAATGGTGCTGGGACATGTGTGAGGCGCTGTGCCCCACCAGGCTCCTGGCAGTGTCCCCATCCATCCATCCATCCATCCATCCAGTCAAGGTAGGGCCAAGTTCTTTCTCTCGAGGCCTCAATTACCCCAACTGAGAAATGGGAACAAAGAGCCCAGCCTTGCCTCCCTCATCAGGTGATTCTGCAGATTCAGTGAGGTCAAGGTCGTGAACGTGCCACACAGAAACCTGTACCCACTTGGAGTCAGGCCTATGCTGGGCACTCAAGGGCTTTCTGCCTTATAATGCTCACGGACTACTGAAGGGTGATGGCAGTGAAGGGGGCACAGAGCTAGTGGGTGAACGGAGGGGGGGTGCCTTCCAGGCTGGGAGCCAGGGGAGATTGAGATGGCCAGGGTCAAGGCTGAACACTTCCCTGTGGCCAGCGGGAACCCACTTTAGGTCCGAAGCTCAATGACCTCATCTTTGAAATACTGAGGGGGCACACTCACTTGCCTGGCCCCAGGGGGCGTCAAGCTCCTCGTTGAGGGGTGCTGGTCCTGCCCTGCCCCTTGAGGTACTGTTTCCACACATTCTTCCCAGCCCCCACCACAAGACTCCCTACATCTCAGCCCCGGGCCATGCCTCTGTCCTACCTGCTACCCCTCCTCAGAGGGCCAGCTGCTAAGCCTGCAGGGACCAGCAGAAGGAAAGGGACCAGGTCCTAGAGAGAGACTCTGCCCGTCCAAGGCAGAGACCCAGGTCTCCCTCCTTCGGGAGATGCCGCACCAGCCTCCAAATTCCAGAATCCTAAACCCAGAGAACACTGAGGCCCAGTAGAAGAAGCCATCTGGCCAAGGTCACACAGGTGAGGAGGGGGAGGACAGCTGCGCGTGGAAGGATGGAAAAGGAGTTACCCAAGTGTGGCCTGGGAGGCTTGTTGTTGGCGCTGCCCGGGCAGGTGGCAGGGTCTGCTGGGCAGCTGTGTGGGCGTGCGGGGGACAGTGTAGGAACGCGTGGGGGGTTCTCAGTGTGTTGGGGGAAGATGACACAGTGCGAGGGCGCGGGGCGGGGGGAGGGGGTGTCGAGAGACTCTGGGAAGGTGCACAGCGCAACCTGGCTCTAGCCCAGGCCCCGGAGGCCAGGCTCTGCCCGCCTAGGACCCCGCCCGCAGCCCCCGGCGGCCTTCCCACCACCCCCACCGGCGGAGATGCGCGTGCGCGCGGGATGCGGGGCGCGGGGTGCGGGGCGCTGCCCGCCAGCCCAGGGCCCCCGGGGTGACGCGCGGCGCCGCAAGGACACGCAGGCCGGACGCGGGGCGCAGGTGCGGTGGGCGGGAACCCGCGTCCCCCCACCTGCCGGCCGCGCCACCTGCTGGGCCGCCCGCCCCGCCTGCCCCGCCCGCCCCTGCCTGCGCGCCCCAGGCACCACTTACCCGGTCCCGGGCACGGCCGACGCCGCGGCCTCTGCTCCAGCGGCTGCTGTCGCTGCAGACGGGCTCCCGGCGGGCAGCGATCCGCTCCAAGGACGGAAAGGCCCGGGCACAGGGCGACCTGGCCGGAGGCGCCGGGCGCGACCTTCCGCGGCAGGCGAGAGCTGCGGCCGAGTGCTCCTCACGCTCCGCACCGGCGGCGGCGGGCGACGCGGCGCGCTCGGCTCCAGCCGCAGCTCTGAGCGCTGAGGGAGGGAGGGAGGAGGGAGGAGAAGGAGGCGGGGGGGGGAGGGGGGGGGGGAGGAGAGGGGGGGGGGGGGCGGGCGCGGGGGGCGGCGCGCCGCGCGGGGGCCGCGGGGCTCCAGAGCCACGCTCCTGGAGCGCGCCCTTCTGTCCCCCGGGATGCGCTGGGGTGCCTGTCCTTCCGGGTCTGCCAGTGCCCCCGGAGGGCGCTAGTGGATGAGAGGTGGGCTCGGCTGGAAACCTGGGGGCCCTGGCACCTGGGAGCGCAGGGAAAGAGCGATGAGCATGTGACTGGGGCACCCGGACTGCCGCTCCCTCTCAAGACCCCTGTCCTCGGGGTCCTCTCCCTCACAGTCAGGTGGAGTGTGGAGCTGGGTTGCTCATTGGTAGCGAGGGCTTCTTGGGCGCCTGAGGTTTCCCAGGGGGTCGTGATGCTCTTGGAGCTGCCTGCTATTGGGAGTATGACAACTAAAAGCGTCTTTGGGGAGGAAACTGGAGCTTATGGCAGATTTTCAAAGTTGGTGACCCCAAAAGGTTATCACATAAACACCATTACACAGGACGCAGAGCTACTGCACACAGGTGGACGGACACCCGAGACAGACGCACAGGGACACATACGTTCCAGGCACAAGTGGAGACAGACACAGACAAGCCCTGATGTAGTGAAGACCCATCCCCACCAACACACATTGGCACGTCCCTGGGCCGTCATCGAGTGTGTGCCCACGGACACCCTGCAGCCAGGTGCCCCCGGTCTTTAGGGTCCCAAGCTTCCCAGTTCCAGGGACAGTGGGGGCCTGCAGACTCAGAGGAGGCCTTTGCCACCATCTGAGGGCATCAGAATCCCCAGAGGGCTGAGCGTAGGAAAGAGAAGTGACAGGCCCACAGTAGGCCTCACCACCTCAGAGCAGGCAGGGCTCAGAGTGCAAGAATGAGGCAGGTAGAAGACACTTGGACATAGCCACAAATTCTTTCTTGCCTCGGACAAGCAGAGCCCCAAGGTGTCCTGTGTGCAAGGGCCATGCTGGGCACTGGGGACACAGCAGGGGCCACAGAACAGGTTGCTGGCAGGCAGAGTGAATGTGCGGTCAGAAAAGTGGGGTAAGAGCCCTCAGGGAATACTGATGGGGGGAGCGAAAGATGGTGCTGGGGGGCTCAAGGAAGTCTTCCAGGAGGAGGTGCTTGTTGTGACAGAGACCTATAGGACTTGAAGGGTCTGCTCCCCAGAGTTTGTCCTTCCTGCAGGAAGCAGCTGGTTCCATGAACAGCCCCTGACATCTGGTACCTCTCAGTGCAGGCAGAGGTCACACGCATACTCTCTCTCACACACACACACACACACACACACTCATTCACACATGCCGGCATGCTCATGTATCTCTGTCACACACACATGCTCACCCCCCTACTCACTCACACATGCATATGTGCTCAATCGCATTCACATTTACACACAAGACCGTATTCATCTAGCCCACGCTTGCTCACTCACGCGCTACACACTCACAGGTCAGTCACACGTACTGGTGCCAACACATGCTCGTGAGCACTCACCAGCCAACGTGCAGACGCTCACACCCAACGATTCATGTAGAGTCACATGCTGTCATGCTCGCTTACTTGTACACACTCATATACCTAGTTGACTGCATTCACACTCATGCACAATTACTTACATACATGCATGCTCGCGCCCACGCTCGCCAGTTGAGTTGTGCACACTCTCACACACACTCACACTCCGAGCTCTCACACCCAGCCTCACACAGTTGTCCACCCATGTTCTTACACCCTCATTCTCACACACGCTTACATGCTCGTTCACACGTACTTGCACACATGACTTGTGCACTTCTCCTGTGGGTTTGCAGGTGTCCCCACAGGTGGGGGGTTGCCCCAGCAGGTGCGGCTTGCAGCAAGTCTGGCTCCCTTGGCCCCACAGCCCCAGAGCCGAAGCTTCTGTTCTCGAGCTCAGCGTTGCCTGTGGAGCCTCCCACCGTCTTGGAGTTGCTCTTCCTGCCGCCCCACACTCAGAGCGACCCCGGACCCCACCTGAAGCCCATTGTGCAGCTAAGGTGCCGGCCCACCTCCCAGGGCATCCGCAAAAGGGGAGAGGAGCCCTGAGTGGTGGGAACACCGCCTGAGAGCCTATGGCCTCCTCTATCCTACGGATGCAAGCTGGGTCCCCACGCCCAGTGTGGCAGGCTTCCTGCAGTCTGGCCTGGTGGCATGTCCTTTGGTCCCTGGCCTGAGGTCCTGGGCTGCTGGCAAACGTTCAGTTATTGGTCAGCAGACATGTGTTGGCAGCTCGGGGAGGAGAGGAACGGGGAAGAAATGGGTGCTTAGTGGGAGGGGAGAGTCTCACACTCGCAGGCCCAGGAGTGGCTGAAGAAAAGAGCTGGGACTCCCTTGGGACGGGATCACCGCCTTCCTTCGGGATCAGGGGACCTACTGATCGCCGATGGCTCCTGCCCACGTGGGGGCATTGGTGCCATCATGTGAAGTCCGTCCGGCTCCCACCTCTTGCCGGGGTCGCCCTTGAACACCCAGAGGGAAGAAATGAGTCGAGGGGAGAAAAATCAGAGGCAAGGAACACTCACCACCACCCCTTCACCCCTTTCCTAAGGGTACTGCCAAGGGCTAGCCCGGGCCGGAGTTGGCTGTGCCACACGCCTTTGTGATGAGGCCCACTGTGGCCAAAGTCAGCTGGCCAAGGAACAAGGTATGTGGCCTTCAGTAGAGCTGAAGGGACTGGACCACAGCTCCACGGGGTGTCCTGAAAATGCCCAGTCTCCGGCAAATGGCAATCCCCAAAAAGCTAATGAGCCAGGAGAGGGGATGGCCCCCTTCCTGTGGTTCAAAACTCTTGGTCCCCAGCCTTGTGGCCTGAGGTCAAGAGAGAGGTCTCAGACCTGGGATGTGAGGGAGCCTGGGTGCCAGGGAAACTCTCCCACTGTCATCAATGGCCTCTGCTCCTTGGCCAGCCCCTCTTGGTTTTTCCATCTGCACAGAGGTGGGTGGGGAGAAAGTTCTAGAAAGTTCTTCCTTACATCAAGGCCTGTGTCCTGTACTGAAATGCTAAGGGGGCAGCTCCAGGGAGGCCTGCAACTCGGGCCGGGGTGCGGCAGGAGAAGGCGTTTGGCTGAGCGGCCCAGACCTCCCTGCTTCTCTGAACCCTCCTCTGTTCCTTTCCTCCAGCCCCACACCTAGTCCCCGCTGTGCTGGTACCCTTTCCTGCCCCCTCAGGAGCCCCAGGCCTGACTCTTACATGGTCAGCTGCCTCCACCCAGGACGTCTCAAAGGTGCTCTTGGCCCAAGAAACAAAGCCAAGAACAAGAGGCCCGCCCTCAGGCCCGTCTCCCTCCAGCCTGCCCACTCACTGCATAAAAGGAACCCACACTCCCTCTTCCTACTGACCACCCCCTCCTTGTCACCTGCCTCCAGCGCTCCCCCTCCCCCACTGCCGCCTGCTTTCTTTCCCAGGTCTTCAGCCAACCGGCACCACTTCACCACACCCCTCTTCCTGCGCCCAGCAGCGGCCTCCCCTCCCCCTTGCCTGGTCTCCCTCCTGCTACTTTTGGTGTGGCTGTCACAGTCTCCTCTGGGGACAGGAATTCCTCAGCCCAGCCTTGAAGTAGGGGAACTCCTGGCCCGGCCCCAGGGCCCTCTCTTTTCTGAGTGTCCACTGTCTCCCTAAATGAGAGCATAGACCCTTCCTTCTCCCCTCCTCCAAGGTCTTGGGGGCCACCATCGTGCTGGGGCCTCCCAGATCAGCCAACACCTGCGGCCCTATGAAATGCCCTCGCACACACGTGGGATTAAGTTAAGGATCTTGACATGGAGAGATCATCCCGGATTATCTGGGTAGGCCCTAAATGCAGTGACAAGTGTCCTTATAAGAGAGAGGCAGAAAGAGATCTCTCTCTCTCTCTCACACACACACACACACACACAGGAGGAAGCCCTGTGAAGACAGGCGGAGCCTGGAGGGGTAGCCAGAAGCGGAGGAAGGACCGGAGCCACCAGAAGCTGGGAGAAGCGGGAAGGAGCTTCCCCTCGAGTTTTTGGAGGGAGCATGGCCCTGCTGACACCTTGATTTTCCAGGAATCTCCTATCAGCCCCTGACCTGGCCCCCAACAAGTCCTGGGTGCCCACAGACCTCCCCTAGGACCTTGCAGGCACTCGGTCTCAATAGCTTCTACCCCAGTTCCTCTCTCATTTTCAGGAGCAGCTCAGGTCTGGCAAGGGCGAGATGGCCTTTTGGGCACGACTGCTCCTGCCACCAGGCTCCGGTCTCCTGGGCTAGCAGCAGGCCCTGGGCCCCCCCCAATGTCAGGGCTGCCCTGGCTCTCCAGGGCCGCAGGCCGCTGTGGCTCCGTGCTTTGCCTCTTCGCTCAGCCCCCGCCCTCCCGAGACCAGAGCCCACGGGGAGGGGGCCTGGAGACCCCAGGGGGGACCAGAAGTGAATGAACAAGTTCTCAGAGCGGCCCCTCCAGCTGCCCCTTGGGGTCCTTCAAGGAGGGGTTGACCTTCTGAGGTGCCCTGCCCCCATCCCCGGCCATGGTCTGGGGACGCCTGGCGGGCCGCCCCTCCGACAAGCCCTAACTTGTCTAAACCGAAGCAATGGATTCAGCTTAGGCTCCAGCTGGGCCCCGCTACGGCCAGAAGGCGCCTGACCTACAGTAAGTACTTGGAAATGTACCCCCACCCCAGCCCCGTGTCTCTGAGAATGCTCCTTGGCAGCCACTCCCCCATAGGACAGCCCTCCCTGAGTGAGCTGCTCCCGTGACTTTCAGGGCCTGTGTGTGGGTGCGTGTGTGTGCACCTGTGTGTGCGCCTGTGTGTGTGCTTGCGCACCTGTGCCTGCCCCGGCTCGCTCTCTCACTTAGATGTGTCCTCTGAGCTGCGTCCACACCCCCAGAGCGCCTGGGGTCTCCTGGCCCTCAGGTCCTGTTCTTGCGGCCCCTTCCTCTTCCTCCAGGGGCCTCGGACCGGCGGGGGGGGGGGGGGCGGTGCCACACCCTCAGCCTGCCTGCTGCCTGTCACCCCACGTCCAATCTGTCCCCAAGTCCAGCGGCTGGAAGCTGGCTCCTCCTCCCTCGGTTGCTGTGGCTTTGGGGGCACAGCGGAGGCTCTGTACCTGGACCCCCTGAGCCCCTCCATCTGCCTGTAGCTCACCCCGTGTCTCCCTATGACCGCAGCCAGGCTCCGAGCTCCACGAGGAGGGCCCTCTTGGGGCACCAGGCCGGATCATCTTCATGGTGCCCTGGCTTTTATTCCTGAGCCCAAGCAGTCCCAACTTGGGTATGGTCGTTGTCGCCATCATCTAATAGTTTGCAGCACACTTGACAGCGGAGCGAGACCAGGTCTGTGCCCACTGCTGTGGGCGTGGAACAGTTTTCCAACCAGGACTCATCAGCTCTTCTGTGGTGTGGCCCTGTTCACAGCCCTGGGCTCCTGCCGCAGGGCCCAAGTTGTCCCCTGGGTGCCTTGGGGGCCTCCGGTTTGGGCAGAGTGTGGGTCCTGCCTGCAGGGTGCGCTGTCCCCTATTGTGCCGGGTGACCCACAAGGCTGGGAGGGAAGATGGAGGTCTCTGGGGGCTGCGTGGCACCTGCCTGACACAGTTCGGTGCCCCAGACTGGCAAATGGCCTGAGGACTCCGTGTCTCTGTGTCCTCCAGGCCCCAGTTCTGGCTGTCCCTCTTCCCAGCCAGTGAGGGGACTTGACGAGGCCCAGTCTCCTGGCCCCTGGCCAGTGCCCTTGCCCCGAGCCTGCCCAGCTCAGCAGAGATTGCTGGGCTGTGGAGCACATGGCCCAGAATAGTGCTATGATGCCGACGGCTGACATTCTGTCACGGGGCCACCATGCTGAGCGGCGCCTCCTGTCCCCAAAAGGGGAAACTCAGGGACGCCGGGCACCCTGGTGCCAGGCCAGGCGGAAGGGCATGCAGCTCTGTGCTTGGAGCCAGCACGTGGAGCCTCTGAGCTCCTTCTCTCCTGGGCTGGCACTCCTCATGGGCCCTGCCTGCTCTATTTTCATCGGCGGCCTCTGGCTGCCCGGGAAAGCCCCGGCCCCCACTGCCTGAGGCCAGGGCCCCTTGTGGGGAACGGAGGACGAGCAGCAGGCTCTAGCCTGCCGCCACGTCCGTCTGCCGGCCTTGCCGTCGGAGGGCACGCTGCTCCGGGGATGGTTCCTCACAGGCCCATGCTGCCCTTTCTGCCCATGCTGCCCTTTCTCAGGCTCCGTCCTGGATGCTTTCCTGGGAGCCAGTGACAGAGCGTGGCAACCTGGGCCTGGCTCTGCCGGCACCCAGTGGGACCCGCCGTGGGGGAGGCTCTGCTTGGGACCCAGGCCAGGCCAGCGCGGGTGGGCAAGCCCAGCTTGCTGCCTGGTCTCTGAGGCCTGTCCTGCCAGGTGGCGCCCCCTGGTGCTGACTTGGGTGCTGTGCACAATTTTTGATAGCCTGGATCTCGCATGGTTCTGAGCCCCCAGATCCTATCAGGATAGGCTGGCAGGGCCCCTGGGATCTCCAGGCCCCCTCTCAGAGTGACGGTCTAATCTGGGGCTCTGAAGATGGCAGGTGCTTGGCAAATGCTCTGCTCCGGAAGGGCAGAGTCTCCCTCAGCCGGGCCTGCTTTAGGAGCCCCGTCTAAGGACAGCTAGGGCAACGGAAGCACCTCGAAGGAAGCGGAAGGGGCCCCCTTGTCCAGTGTCAGATCTGGAGGCACTGAGGACTCTCGCCTGCGGGCAGGGAGAGCAACAGAGAAGAAGCCCGCAGCTCAGAGTGGGCACAGAGGGGCAGAGTCTGGGAGCCAGCCACCATGGCCCATTGTGGCTCTCCCCTCTCTGCCCAGTCCCCAGGGCCACCCCATGAGTGGCAGCACACAGAGCCATACTGCACAGTGTTTCTTTAATTGAAAGACAACAACCGACCTCAGAAGCAGCCCCACCGTACCAGGGGGCCGGAAGGCGAAGGGAGGGGACAACTAGCTGTCATGGGGGGAAAGAGGGACAAGGACAGTTGGCTGGGGCTCCAGTAGGATGCCAGGCCCTTGCCAGGGCCAATGCTCCCCTTCAGACTATGGGGTGTATGCGGGGTGCATCACCTCCAGCAGCTGGTCCCCTCCAGGACTGTCCAGACTTGGGCTCAAGGCCTGGGCAGGGCAGGCTGGGAGGCAGCTGCCCTCTGTCCCCTAGCTTGCCTGGGTAGGGGCTGGGCAGAAGCCCAGCGAGACAGACACCGACCCAGCTCAGAGATGTGAGAGAGGAGAGCGAGGCTGAGAGAGACAGATGGAGACAGAAAGAGGGGGAGAAAGAGCCAGAGTGCCAGAGAAGCAAATACTGGTCTAGAGGCCAGTAGGGCAAGGAGGCCTGGATGAATGGGCCATGGTCTTGCAGAAGGGTTGGGGGGGCATGGGAGGCCCAGGGTAGCAGGCCAGGCCCAGGAAGCTGGAAGTACATGAGGAGGAATGTGTCCCAGGCGGATGGGGTGGGCTGTCTCCATCCTTGTTAGCCCCTTCCCGGCCCCTTGACCCAGGGCCCGTTTCTCTTGGGCTGGAGCCTTGGGCAGTTTGATTTCATGGTGAGTGGGAAGAGAGCTTTATGAGGGTGCCTCTGAGTGGCTATGCTGGGGGTGCGGGGGCAGGGACAGCTGTGAAGCTGGAGACATGTGATGGAGGCTGGGTCTTGTGCCCCATCTGCATGCTTGGGAGCCAGGATAAGGGCGTTGGGAGGCAGCGAGCTGGGGTCCAGGATCGAGGGCGGGGCTGGAGTGGGTGCAGCTGGGCACTGACTTTGCTCCTTCGCTCTGCCCTCCCCTTCAGGATGTCCGCTGGGCTCTCTAGAGACCCCGCCCAGGCCACCACGGCGGTTGCTGGCTGCTCCTACTTTTTGTAGTTGCCGAACTGGATGGCCAGGCGGTCAGTGACACAGCGGAAAGTGGCCGGCTGCACCTCCCAGTAGGGCACAGGGTTATTGAAGAGGCTGATGCCGTTGTAGTAGGCCCGCTTGACTCCGAAGCCCACGGGGCAGAAGTCATTGACGCCCACCTTGGTGATGTTGTTGGTGTGCAGATAGACCACCTGGGGGCAGAGGGACGTGGCTCAGGCCCAGTGCCAGGGCGGAGGATTCACCCCCCCCCCGCCCCCTACCACCACGGCGCTTGGAATCTGGTCCAGCCTGGCTGGGCCACGTCGAGGGTAGATAACAGAAGGCTTGGGCCCTCCCTCCCAGCTGGGTCCCACCTGGCCACCCCTTGGGGGTGCTTTCATTGTAGTGCTTGCCCTTTTGAGGGCCAGAATGTGACTCTTCCAAGGCTGGGGGCAGCAAACCAAGGCCTGGGTATGGGTGTCAGGTGGTGTGTGGGGGGAATTTCAGGTACTGGTGTGTGACCGGGGGCTGGAACGAGGGACCCAGACGTGGTGTGTGGTGGGTGGGAAGTGAGGGACCTGGGGGTGTGAGTCTCCATGCAGGGAAGATGGCTCCTTGGGCTCATGGATGGTCTCTGGCCCTCTCTCCGAGTTTCCCAAACTCCAGGCCTGGCTCTGGGCAGCAGCCTCTCCCTTCAGAGACCCATAGGTGTGAGAGGAGAAAGAGCTAGCAGATGACCTCCTCTTCCTTCCAGTACCCAGGGGTGCTTGCTTTTTAGCAGCCCTTAACTTCCTGAAGTCCCTCTCTAGCGGAGGGACAGAGGAAGCAGGGGGCGTGAGCGGGTAGGGAACGCCAGGACGGTGGTGAGGCGCTCACACTGCAACTGCGCCCTCTAGAGGCAGAGAGGACACCGGCCGCTAGAGGGCGCGCTTAGCCGGGCCTGGGCCTCCCTGCGGCTGCTTCTGGGCTGACCCGTCTCCCACGCCCTCACCCGGGCAGGGCTGGTCTGGGACTTGGCTCTGGCTGCATAGCCTGTGAGAATGACAGGTGTCCTGGAGAGTGTGAATGGGCCGAGGAAGAGACTGGAAGCCAAGCCAGGGACAGGGGTCCCTGAAAGAACCCCAGGCAAGACCCTGCACCTCCCCCATCAGTCTATATCCTGCCCCGAGCTGAACCTATCTTGCCACAAATCTGTCCACCTCCCATGGCCAGACTGTCCCCTGACCTCCCAGGCTCTGCCATGCCTTTCTGGTGTCCCACCCACCTAGGAACACTTGAGCTACAATATTTATCAGGCCAACTCCTGCTCACGCCTCACACCTCTCCGCCCATGACCTGCCCTCCCTGCCATCCACAGTGGAGTCCCCGCTCGCCTTCCCTCCTTCCTCGGCACGGATCCTTGCGATTGCTTCTTTCCAGATGCGGAGGTGGAGGCAGAGAGAGCGGGAGGAGCTGGCCAGACCACAGCAAGGTCTAAGCCATGCTGTCTTACAGCAGCTGGTGCGGGGGCTGACACACTCACCTGGAGGAGCTTGAGGTCCGGAAGGCCAGAGGGCACCTTGGACAGCTTGTTGTTGTCCAAGTGCAGCTCCCGCAGGGTGGGCAGGAAGCTTAGGCTGCCGTTCTCGATCATGCGGATCTGGTTGTGGCCCAGGCCCAATCTGCGGAGGGCAGGCGAGATGCACCAAAGGGTAGAGGCGAAAAGAGCAGGGGGCGGCGCGCCCCGCTTGGACCCCCGGCACACCTGTACAGCTTGGAGTAGCGGAGCAGATCCTCCAGCTCGATGGCCTGGATTCTGTTGTGGTCCAGATGCAGCTCATTCAGGGTCTCGGGGAGATCTGCCAGGAAGAGAGGGTGCTCTGATGGAGTGCAGGAGGGGAGGCCACGTGTGTGGCCTGGTCTGTATGTGGGTGGGGGGCAGACTCGAGCACAGGACTACCAAAGCCCTCCCTGAGTTGACTGATGGTTCCAGACGTCTCCAGCACCCCGCCCCCCATCCGTGCCCATCTGTGCCATGGAGGCCTGACAGTGTGGGGGAAAGGGGCCACCTTCCTACCTTTGGGGATGCCGGTGAGCTTGGCCTCAGAGATGCGAAGGTAGTTGAGTTTTAGGCCATCGAAGGCTCCGGGCTCAAAGCCACTGTTTTCCAGGGGGTTCCCGCCCATCTCTAGGAGAGAGGCCCTGCTCAGCCCTGGTGCCGGATCTGGGTGGCCGCCCGCATAGCTCCAGGTCCTGTGGGCTTCCTGGCTTGGGCTGGCCCGATGGGCCCTGGTTCCCCAGTTGCCCCTGAAAACAGCTCTGCTACCTTACTGGGCTGATTGCAGACTCCTAACTGTTCAAGACCATTAGCTCCCAAGGGTGCTGGGAGGTAGGGGCAAGGCCTCCGGGGGTAGGGGAAGCAGTAGGAAAGGGAGGGGAGCCAGAGGTCAAGGTGGGGCTCCACCCCAGCCTGCTTAGCTCTTCTGGCTGGGTCCCAGATGGTCCCCAGCTGGCTGGCCCTTTTCCTTCCCTCTCTCTATGGTCCCTAGGTTTCTCTTCATCTTGCTGAGGCAGCCCCGGGGCAGGCTCTCAGAATGTTCTGGGAGGCCCGCCAGGCTTGCCCGGGGCACCGAGCCGCCCCAGCTGCAAGAGGCCCTGTCGCGAGCGCCCCCTGCCGGCCGCACTCACCTATGCAGTTCATGTGGCGCAGCCCGCTGAACACGCCCTTGGGCACCTTGCGGATGCGGTTGTCATGGATCCGGAGCTCCACCAGCGAGCTGGGCAGGTTGGGAGGGATCTCCACCAGGTGATTCTTGGAGATGTAGAGCTTCTGCAGCTTCCGCAGGGGGCCGAAGGCCTTCTCGTGGATTTTGGAGATCTTGTTGTTCACCAGGACGAGAGCCTGGGACGGGGAGGGTGTGGCGAGTGAAGGTGCCCGTGACCCCCCCCACGCCCCGCCCTCCTCACTTTCTCCCTCCCTTGCCTACCCACCCTGGGCTGGTGATCAGTGGGGGCTGCCAGTGCAGCCTCGAGGAGGTCCCCCAGGCCCGGCTGTGCCATTCCTGCCTCGCACGGCATCCCCCTTCTTTGAGCCTCAACTTCCCTACTTGCATCCTGGCTATGACGAAATCTGTCCCTCTCGGGTTGCTGCGATGCCCCGATACAACGGAAAGTTTTCAGCCGCGAAGGGAACCGGGCTGAGCAATTCTGCCCTGGGCTTATGGCTGCTACGGCTGTTGACATCTTCGAGGGCGACCTGGGACCTGCAGCTGTGCAGACTTCTCGCAGGACTCCATGGGCCCCCAGGCCCCTCTCGCACTGCACACATGCGTGCACACACCCACAAGCACCCAACTCGTTAGGGGAAGACGGTCCACCTCCTCGAAGCCCCTCAGGGCTGGGCCGGGCTTACATAGAGGTGCTGGAGGCCTTTGAAATCATCCCTGCGAAGTTCGGAGATGTCATTGTTCTGCAGGTCCAGCAGCGTCGTGTCGGGTGAGATCTCCTTGGGCACAGCCTTCAGACCTGGGGGCCAGGGCCACCGTCGCCCGCGTGAGTGACTCTGAGCACGGGGACACGCACTCACACACATGCACACAGACACGCGCGCAGGGGCTCTGCCACAGAGGAAGGCCCTTCTCACTCCCCATGCACCTGCAGCCAGACAGATGGACACCATTCCACGTGGAAACAAGGATCCCCACGCCGGTGTGGGCTCACCCCATCCCGGACCCCACCCTCTCAGGCTCCTCCCACAGGACGGACCCGTGTCTCCTCAGTGGGGCACTCAGGCTGGGCCTGCGCCTTCATGCACCCGTTCCCCCTGGTCCCGGGACTGACCCAGGTCAGAGCACTGAACAACCCGCAGGTGGCAGTGGCAGCCGAAGGGACACATGGCGCTGAAGGTGGG
Organism: Enhydra lutris kenyoni; assembly: GCF_002288905.1. Lineage (NCBI taxonomy): Eukaryota > Metazoa > Chordata > Mammalia > Carnivora > Mustelidae > Enhydra > Enhydra lutris. The sequence goes on along the minus strand of NW_019154180.1, from coordinate 2,894,204 downwards.
CGTGAGGGAGTCCAGGTCCGGGACCCCTGATGTGGTCTCAGCACCTGAAGCCTCTTCATCATTCAGCATGGGCAGCCCGTCGTCCAGGGTGAAGTCCCAGAAACCCTTCTGCTCGAAGGGAAGGGCCTGGCTCATGGCCAGCAAGGATGCCAGGAGCCACAGAGGCAGCATGGTGGGCATGCCTGGGAGGAGGAAGGGGCTGTCAGGAGGGCCCAGCTGGCACTCGGCACTCGTACCTGCTCTCCGGGCCCTGTCCCGGCAAACCTCCAAACACCAGCAGCCTAGGTTTCACGGACCTCAAGGTAGGAGCGGCAGGAAAGGGGGCAGCAGAGGGAGCGGATGTGGGCAGGCAGGGACCCCTCCTTCTGCTCTCCTCTGATCCCAGGCAGGATGCTGGCTTTCATGGGCGATGCATCGTCTTGCCAGTCGGTGAGTTGGCAGCGCTGGCCCCCTCCCCCGCTGTCCCCCACACACCACTGAGTCAGCTGGCAGTCTGCCCCAGGGTGGGTTGGTCAGTGAGGGGAACAAACGGAGTGGAGGAGGCGGACGGAGGGCAGAAAGGCAACTAACTCTTCGCCCCATACTGGCCTTGAAGAATTTGGGTTTGAATTGTGGCTCAGGACGATGTGGGCGCAGTCAGCACTGAGCTAGACCACCGTGAGTCACTTCCTTCCCTGCCTGAGCTCCCCCTTGCAGCACACCCACATTTTTCGAAGAAAAGTCAAGAGGCCAAGACACCAGGCTGGGCACGCGGGGCTGAGAGCCGGGCTAGCCCTGGAGGCAGTGCGGTGGGGGGAGAGAGAGAGAACAGGGGCAAAGTCACTGAGGGGAGGGGGCACGGCCCCACCACCCTCCCTGTTGCTCCCCAGGGCTTCGGCACCTTCTCCTGGCCCCCAACACTTCACCTGGCTTGGCCTGCAGAGCCCCAGGGCTCGCACTTAGCTCCTGCCTGCCTTCTGCCCGTGGCCCAGCCCCCCGGAGAGGCCCCCAGAGGGGACCAGGCTCCTGCCAAGGTGGCAGGCGGGCTCAGGCTTGTCTGAAGGCTCCCCCAGGCTGGGCAGCGGGGTGGGCGTGAGGGGGAAGCTGTCCTGCCCAAACCTGCCCCAGGTGCCCGTCTTTACCCACCTCCTTCCTTCTCCCATGCAGCGGCCCCCTGTGGGAAGGTCCCACCAGCCTCACCTACCCAGACCTCCCGGGACAGTCCCAGCAGCCTAATCTCCCTGTTTGTTACACAGGCACAAGTGGGCCTGCCCTGCTTCCCTCCCAGACTCTGGTGTCTGCGGTTGTTCTGGGGGCATCTGTGGGCGGTGAGACTGGCCAGGTTCCAGGGGCTCCTTGCAGACCCACACCGGGCCCCACTCCAGGGGGACCCTCCTCACTTGGGGCCCATTTTGGATAGGGGAGGGGCTGTGAGGGTCTTCAGTGGGGCTGGGTGACCCCTGAGCCTCCCTACTGGGTGGAAACGTGGAAGGGGTCCCCAGGGAGTGGAGGACCCTGCCTGCTGCATTCCTGGGCCAGCCCAGCTGGTGTGGGGCTAGGCTGGCTGATGTAGGCTGCCCACCCCCCCTGCCCTGGAACCTTCCCGACCAGCAGGCCAGGGGTCTAGCACCACTTCTGGGTCTGGACACAACTGCTCTATGCTCCAGGTTCCCATCCAGCCCAGTCTTGCCACCCCCTTTCACACTCAGGCATCCCCTCGGTGGGTCATGGAGCTTGCCCTGGCTCCCACCGTTCCCGAGGACAGAGCAGGAGAGTATGCAACAGCCTTTCTGGCACCCAGGGCTGCGGTGTGCTTGGCTGGTGGAGGTCACGGACCCAGGACATGGTTCAGTGGACTCAGCTGGACAGCCAGCCCCAGAGCACCCCTAGTAGCTCCCAACAGCCCTCCTGAGTGTGGCCCGCAGTGACAAGCTCAGAGAAGCTGCGTGCCTGTCCCAGGTCACACAGCAAAGTAAGGACCCCCATGTCCAGGGGGAGCACCCAGTATGCCTATCTCCTTCAAGCCCCCACACCCCACGATCATACCCCAGGTTCTGCCAGCCCCAGACTGGCCAGGCAGGACCCAGGGGAGCCCCCAGAAGGTCACGGGACCAAGTAGGGAGAAGGCCCTGTGCTTGCCTACCTGGGCAGTGTGTCCCTCCTTCTTCCCCTGATTCTGCGACCTCCAGGGCAGAGCAGGGTAGGCCTGGGCCGCTGCTTGGGGCCCTCGCCTGGGAGACACTGGACGCCCAGAGCTGGGAGGAGGAGGAGTGGTGGGAGAGAACAGGAAGGGGAGGATGGAGGCAGGAGAGCAAGATGGAATGGGAGAGAGGGAGGAGATTGCTCCCTTCTTGCCTGGCACCCCTGCCAAAGCCGCTACCTCACAGGCGGGATGAGTCAGGGCTGGACCGCCCAGTGGGAGACTTGGAAGGCCTTGGGAGCCACAGTTCACCTGGATAGGTGGGGGTGGCTGGGGTGGTCTGGCCAGGAGCAGGGAGGCTGTGGGAAGAGGTGGCCTGTCAGGGCTGGGGAGGGCTGGGGAGGGCTGGGGGGGGTCTCTGCAGGGAATCTCAGCCCCCATATCTGGCCCTCCCGCCAGACTAGAGGATGGACGGCACTGGGGAGGCCATCCAGGGAAGCTGGCCACCCCGGCTCCACATGGGCTCCTGGGACCTGTCCCAGGGGGACGGGGGCTGTAGAGGAGAAGAATCAGCTCAGACCAGCTATGCCTGATGTCACTGTGTCTGGGGGCCATGGAGACACGGAGCTGCGGCCCTGGGCTCCCGCACGGCCTCGATTGTGGTGGGAGAGCCCAAAGCTGAGGGCTTGGAGGCCCTCCACTGGGGGCCCTATGACAGGGGCTGAGGACAAGGTGGGGCTGACTCTCCCACCACCCGCTCCCGGGCCCAGGCCGTGGACAGGCTGGCAGGGTCGGGGCTGGACAGGCTTCCCAGCAGAGCCTCATTTCCACTCCGGGAGCTGGCAGCAGATGTAGCGGGTAGAGTCACCCAGGGAGGAGGGGGCTGGCTGGACAGTGGACCTGAGGGGGTGTCCCGGAGGACTTCACGGCAGGCCTCGAGCGCCATCGAAGCGTGCTTGGAGCTTGCTGGACCCCTCCCCCCTCCGAGCAGAGGAAAGAAGTGGTCATGGCCATGAGGCCTCCGGCCCGGTGCCCACAGGTGTGAGCAAGGGAAAAGGCTGGGCTTCCCGGAGCCCGCGCCGCCAGAGCCATAGGGCCTTCCTTGTCTAGCCCTCTGAAAGCCAGCGCAGTCCTCCGAGCGGGGCTCCCGGTCAATGCCAAACACGACGCATTGGCAGCCTCTGAGAACATGGAGGGGCTGTGCCAGGCATTCAAGCCAGGCCAAGGGTGGCGGGAGCAGGGCTTAAGGTCTGGTGTGTGGCCGGCCGCTGCCAAGTCGCGGACGCCGGACACCGTCCCGAGACCTCAGCCCAGGGCGTCTGGCCCCACTGAGCTACCCGACCTGAACTCTGGTGTGCACACCACCGTCTACCTAGCCCTGCCAAAGCCCTCGGACTATGTGGATGCAGAGGGGTGGGAGGGGGACAGGCAGCACAGGGTATCCCCCTTCCTCTGTCCACCAAAGCCCTCAGGGACCAGCTTCAAACAACAGGCTACATTCCCAGCTGCTCCTTGCCACCCTCCTGGGCCCCACCGACCCTCTTCACTTGGGTGCCAAGCAGAGAGAGGGGACATGTGCCCCCCCGTGGGTCTGCTGAAGCTTATGCAGGGGTGTGCGTGTGAGGGGGTGACCGTGTGAGGGGCTCGTGGCTGGAGTGGGGAGGGGGCAGGCCCTGAGCCCCACGTCGTCTGTATCTGTTCCTTCCTGCCATGGCCCTGGCCTCCCCGGGGGACTGGACGTGCGGTGGGCCCCGGGCTCTGTCAGCCGTCGGGGAGAGCTCCGACCTGCCAGTGCCAGGACTCAGCAGGGAGCCGGTCCATAGGCTGCAGGGGGCTGGTCCCGGGGAGCCGGCAGGGGGGCCGGCGCTGGCGCGCCAGACCTCTCTCCCCTCGGTATTCAGGAAAGCCATCCATCCCTCCCCCACTCTGCAGAGGAAACCTCTGGAAAGCAGGAGGGTCAAACTGCTAGCCAGGAGCCAGGCAGCAGGGGACCCAGGTCAGCTGAGGGTCCTGAGTTCCCCGGTCCTCTCGCAGGTGTCCTTCCTTCTCCTCCCACTCACTGAAGAGACCCTGAGTTCCTCCTCAGCGTGTTCTGGATTGTTTGAGGAAGAAGGTGGATGCTATCATCTCCTGGAAATGGGGTGGGGGATTTAAATGATCTCTTAACAAACCACCCCCCCGCCCCAAAAGACCAAAAGAAGAAAGCGGTGTTTTTACCAGTTGGTGAATAGGTAAACTGAGGCTCAGACTTTGCCCAAAACTCTTGCCCAAGGTCACTCAGTAAGGAAATGGTGGAACTGGACTTCACTGTCAGTCTGTCTGTCTACCTGCCCATGTGCCTGGCCCCATCCTCTGTCATTGGCGGCTGTGCCACAGGTCCCAAAGCCATAAGACCCTGTACTCCCTAGGCTGTGCAGGGCGCTGGATCAGCCTCTGGGCCCCTGGAAAAGACTCCCGAGCAGCTCCCTCAGCTGAACTGGGAGGTGATGCTGCGGGAAAGCTGAGCCCTGTTCTGTGGGCCCTTTGTCCCCTTGCTTGCCACCCCATGAACCCTCTGGCCTCTCTCTCACTGCCACCAGCGGTAGCTCCCCACCGTGTGCAGGGCCAGCCGCCCCTCCGTGGCCCCAGCACAGCCACTGGGCGCTTGCTCCAGGTCTGCAGGGGCATGGAAAAGCCATCGTCCCAGCCAGGCCGGAGAGCTCCCCTGGAGCATTTTCTGTCCCATTAGGCACCAGACCCCACAGGGAGAGGTTCTCAGCCTGGTTCCCAGAGCCTGGCGTCCCACCTGCCTTGCTCCCTGGCTGGGCCAGGCCAAGTGAGGTCCTTCCCTCCCAGGGTTTCTGGCAGCCCCTTCCCTGCATCGGGTTCCTTGTTCTCCTCCAGGGGATCTGGCTGGGGGTGGGAGCCAGATGTCTGTAGTTGGCCCAGGAGGCCCCTCCAGGGGCTCCCCCCGTGCACACCTCCGTTCGGCCAGGAGGCCTCCGAGGCCCTGGTGGACCATAATCAAGGGCGAGTGGGGACTCAGGCTGCAAGGAGCTCAGAGTCACGCTGGCCTCCGGTCTCCTGGGAGTAGGGCTGCCCTCTGTCTCTCTCCTTCAAGTCCTGCTTCTGTTCCCCAAATCCCAAATCCTGTAGCCACTTAGGCTGGTAGATGCTGTGTTCCACTTGGCCATCCAGCTGTCTGTCAAGGGGCAGATGGTGGGAGAGAAACGGGGGAGCCCTGCAGCTCGGCCCCAGGCTGATGTTTGCGGATTCTGGCCTTGAGCCCTAGCTAGGAGACTGGGTAGAGACCCCGGCCCCTTAAAGCCGAGAGATGTGTTACCACAGGGAGGGGCTGCTGAGTCATCTGTGTCCTGGCTCCTCCGGAATGCCAGAAAGCCATGATGTTGCTCTGTAGGCTGCTGTGGGAACTGAGGCTGCTGGGCCCCAGGCGAGAAGGCATCCTCCACGGCCACCCTGTGGACGGCCCCGATCCAGAGCAGGGCGGTTGGTGGGGACAGCAGAAGCCAAATGGGGTGGCTCTGGGGCGGCTCCCAGGAGCCTGGAATCCCAGAGGCGGTGAAGGAGGCCCTGACGGGGTGGGGGGGAGGGCTCTCGGGCTGAGGGCTCCAGGTGAGGGGGATGAATCCCAGCCACCCACCCCCTAGAGGAGGTGGCCCCTAGGTCCCCGCCCCACGCCCACCCCAGGGGCCACTGGGAGACTGGCCTGACCACAGGGCTGGCCAGTGAGCCTTAATGGGTCTCAGGCCCTGGGGAGCAGGACCGAGCAGACACCCTCCCCATTCCCCCAGTGCAGCTCCCCTGCGGGCAGGCCCCTTACTGCCTCCCTCTAAGGTGGGATTTACAGAAGGCGTCCTGTGGGCCCCAGTGTCTGAGCAGAAGAGAACAGGATGGAGGGGTGGGGTACTGATTGACACCGGGGTCAGCTGACAGGAGGGGGCAAAGCCGCCAGGACCCTGCCTTTAGGGGGAGCTCTTGCTCACACCCCGCCCCCACAACTCCACGGCTCACAAGGAGGGTGCCTGGGAGAGCCACCATCACTCCTCCCGTCCCTCAATTTGAGCCAAACCCTTGGGCTGGTGTGTCCCCTCGCACCATTGGGGCCAACAGGTGTGGCAGAAGGCAGGTCCGGGCAGAGATCAAGCTCTCTTACCCTGGGGTGACTGATGAGGAGGGTGGGGAGGGAGTTGTGGTGGGGGTGGGAAGATGTTTCTTACAATCAGGGGTGCTGGAAGGTCCCCAGAGACGTGCAAGACAAACGACCCAGCCGCTCAGCAGATGAGGCTTCAGAGGCCCTGAGGCTGGGGCTGGGACCATCTGCGGGCGGGGCGGGGGGAATGGGGGCAGGGTGGACGCCACCTGGGCCATTGCCTGCTGCTTGTGTGCCCCAGGGGCCTCCTGGGAGACTGCTACTCTGTCATGCCACAACTGTGTCCCCAGACAGGTAAGGACAAGTGACCGCTGGGACAGTCCTGTCCTGTGCTGTGCTGTCTCCACAGGGCTTCTCCAGGGAGTGAAAGAGGGATGGCAGTGGGGGGCCCAGGAAGCAGGGGAGCTGGGAGAGATGGGAGGCCCTATTGAAAGGTTCTGCCCTCTTGTGGGGACTTGGCACTGGCGCTGGATTGGACGCCCTGGGGTCTCTCAAACACCCCCTTTCCTCCTGGCCTTCCTCGTTTATGCTCCTCCAGCGGGCCAGGGCCACTGGTAGGATGGGGAAGAAATTTGGTCAGAGGACTGGCAGGCCAACTTTCTGGGCCCCTGAAATGAGCCTGCCCAGAACTGTCCCCAGCCCATCAGTGAAAAAGCTGGGCTTCAGGCTCCCCATGTACAACACGGGCACACGGGTCTCTGCTCCAGGGCAAGGCACAAAAGCGGTGGGATGATTAATGCCCACTGTGACCTGGGTTTTTAGGGCTTAAAGGCAGGCCAGTGGGCGGGTGGGGGGCAGGCTCTCAGTCTGCTCTCGCCGTCCAGTGCGGTGCCTTCCTTTCAATGCACCCCCACCGTCCCTCCCCGCAGGGCTACCCCGCACTGCCCCGCCATAGCCAGACATGGGCGGCTTTCACATGAAGGGGCCTCTGTCAGGGCAGCCTGTGTCTCAGGGAGCGGAAGGCCCCGGCAGCTGCATGTGTCCAGGAGGCACTCCCCTGCGTGGTCGCGGCGGCCCGCGCCTTCTCTTTCCACACCAGCCCTGGCCCTGCAGGGACCTCCCCGGGAAACTTCCTTGGCACTGAGGGAGGCCTGAGCATCTCCAGCCTGTCTCAACGCCGGTCAGTCTCTACAGGGTGGAGGGCGTGGAGACAGGAGCGTGCTGAGGACAGGACTGGCCATATCTGCGACCAGAGTGGCCCTTAACAAACATGGTTCGAGAAGAGTTTCCCTGGCCTGAAGATCTGCACTGCCTAACCCACCACCCTGCCCTAGAGTACCCTGGGCCTCCTGCTCCCCTCCGCAGGACCGTCCTGGGCAGCCCTGATGGACCAGTGCCCGAGCCGCAGCCCCACCCTCAGAGCCCTGAGGGGGGTGCTCCCATCCCCCAACCCTCCAGGGCACTTGGTGACACGTGCACAGAGCTCTCTTCTGCCTTGCTCCTCTCCTGGGTCACTTGGCAGTCCCTTCAACGTGCCAGCCATCTTGGGAACTTGCAGGTCAGGGACCAGTGGCCCCGTCACCTCCCACTCCAATCCCCGTGCCATGCAGTTGGCCGCAGGTTGTCATTATCAGTGCCCAAGTGAGGCTTCCCTGGGCGGTACAGCGTCGATTGCCAGGGCTTGTCAATCAGGAGCCCTGGGTCCTGGCCCCAGCTTTGTGTCGGACTTGCTGTGCAATTGTGCGCAGGTTCCTGCCTGTCTCTGAGCCTCACTTGTCCCCTTTGTACATTGGAGGGTGTGGGAGTGAGACCAGCAGGGGCTACTCCTTTCCTCCCAAAGCACTTTGGGAGCAACCCTGCAGCCACGCTTTTGCTTCCTACCTGGGGCTCTCCCTCCAATCTGGAGTGGCCCCATGCACCAGTCTGTGGGGCTGCTTTTGGGGGACAGAGCTCTTGAACCTCACTGATCCTTAAAGGCACCCATGCTGGGACAACGATGTCTGAGTTTGGAAGTGGACCTGTGGCCTCACCCCTCCCCAGGGTCCCCAGAAGCCCTCCAGGGCCCCAAGCCAGGCCTGCCCAGGCTAACATGGCCCAGTTGCCTGAGTTTCTCTCCGCCTACCCCCACCCCCACCCCATTCTGAGTTTCAATCCAAGAGGGTCCTGGGGACAGGCAGAACAGAGCCACCAAGCCAGCCACACCCAGGGACCCTGTGGTCAGGGCCATGTGGACCCACCCCTCACTCAGGAGGAGGTGGAGGAAGGGAATTGGCCTGTGGGTTAGGCTGCCTGGAGTGTGCCGGGGAAACCAAGTCTGTGAGCCCACACCGAGGACTAGTCCTGGGCAGGGCCGGCTGCCGAAGTGCAGGGAGCTCTCGGGGACTCAGGGACTCTCAGTGGAGGAAGAGGGCTACTGGCAGAGCTGGGATGCCAGCCACCCAGCCATGCCAGGGCCATGCTCTGGGAGGGCGGGCAATCAAGGGGGAAGAACCCAAGGAGGCAGGGGGGGGCAGGCAGGCAAGGCAGGCAGTGTTGCTGAGTGAGGCCAGAAGGGAGAGGAAAGGGGGGCAGAAAATGCAGAAAGGGGCAAGGACTAAGGGAGCCGCAGGGCAGCGACAAAGTGGTGTGGGCCAGGAGCCTACAGCATTGGCGTGGGAATTGTGGGGACCGCAGGCAGCCTGGGAGTAGGGGAGGGAGGTAAGTGGGTGACAGGGACAAGGGTAGGGATGTGGAGGGGTGGTGTGGGGGCCGTAGGGACAGGGGACATCTCCAGGATGGTGAGAGGGCAGTGGAACCAGGGATGAGACAAGGAGGGGACAGCAGGGACAATGGCGTGGGGGCCCTACCTGGGGAGGACAAGCGGCCGGGCACAAGCTGGCTAGTTGGCAGGCTTGGCTGTCAGGCAGTAAGTGCGTCTGTCCGTCTCTGTTGCGCCCTCCGAGAGCGGCTGCTCACTCCCGGGCAGTTTGTGGAGAGAGGGAGACAGAGGCAGTGGGAGGGAGGCTAAAGGCTGGGCGGGCTGGCTGACAGGGAGGGGACAACAGCAGGAGGGGGCGGGGAGGGAGGAAAAGAGGGAGGGGGCTGGTGGGGCGGAGAGGGAAGGAGAGAGGGAGGGAAGAAGGGAGGGAGGGGGCAGGCCTCCAGGCCCCCCTGGAAGCTTCAAAGGGAGCAATTTTCTTGTAGACGGCTGGGCTAGCGTCCCCCCACCCCCCGCCCCAGGCGCATGGGGAAGGGACACACTCACTCACACAAGGACCCTTGGTGTCTCTGGGCCGGCACAGCCTTAGATAGTCAAACTTTCCACTGCCCAGATAGGGACACTGAGGCCCAGAGAGGGGCGGGAACTGGCAGAAAGGGAAGGGAGGAGCGGGGCCTGGGATCCCGTCCTGAGCCCGCCCAGAGCCTCCCGAGCAAGGAGGTGGTTCTCGGCAGTCAGGGAGGCAGCCGTTGTGCGTTTCTGGAAGGGCTGGAGGAGGCTCCCAGGTACTCTGGCCATCCCAGTCCCCTTACCCCACTCATCTTTTTTCCCTCAGAAAGAGGACTGGTCTTCTCTGTGTGAACTTGAGATGAGACTCAGCTGGGCACTGACGGGAAGGCATCACAGACTCTGGGGGTCTTCCCTAGCTTGCCTGCCCTGAGGCTCAGACAAGCTGAGAGTGGGAAAGTGAGTCATCTTTCTTTGCTCCATCGTGCGTCTCCCGGGAGCCAGTGAAGGCTCTGTGGGTGGGCACTTCCTCAGGGCTGAGCCCTGTGCCGGCCGCTGACAGCGGCGAACCGGGCCGGCCTGCCCAATGTCCCAGGAAGAGGCCACCATCACCCACAGCCCCACGTGACCACTGGGAGCCCAGCTCCCCCGTGTCTAGAGCCCAGGGCCTTAGCAGCCCACCTCCCTGTCCTGCGGGGTCCCCTTCCTCCCGTGGTCTGTGCAGCCGGCATGCAGCAGGGCCGGGCCACAGCCCGCCTCCGTTACAGGCTGACACCGCACTGAGGAAGGCTCCCACGGGCGAGGGGAGGGTTTCCACAGAGCCAGAAAGCAACGGGGGGAGCAGCGCTGAGGTCCGCAAAGGAAACAGAGGGAAGAAAGTAAAAAAGTAGGGGCAGGCAAGGAGCTGGGACAGAACACCCCCGAGATCAAAAGAGAAAAGTGCATGGAGAGACGACAGGCTCCACAGGCAGAAGCTGAGGGAAGTGAAAGACAGATGGGTCCAAGAAGGGAGAACAGGGGTCCTGCCCACCTGGCCTGCTGTCCAGAGCCGCGTGTGGGTGGGGTCTAGAAGGTTCTGCCTGGGGATATGGCTGGGCCCGGATCCCCTTCCAGGCGCAGCAGCATCAGTTCAGTGCCGTCGGTGGAGGACCGGAGACACAGGGTGTCCTGGTCCAGCTGCGCTGCCCGCCTGCAAGAAGCTTCCAGGCCGAGGAGAAGGTCTGGGAGGGGAGCTCTTGATTTCACGGTTGAGGCGGCTTGGGACCTGGAGACGGGAGAGAACACATGACCTTGCAGACAAGGGGAATCGTTGTCTGCTTGTTTGTTTATTTTTTACTGTTTATTGGCGACCCACTCAAACTCTCTGAGCTTCGGCGTCCCCAGTCGCAGCGGCCCCGCCACCGCATTCTGTGAAAGGAGCGCGTCACAAAAGACGTGGTATGATTCCACGTGAAACATCCAGAATAGGCAAACCTATAGGAACAGAAAGAGTATGAGAGGTTCCTTAGGGCCAGGGGGTAAGGGTTGGTGGGGGGTGGGATAGAAGGTGACAGCTGAAGATATCAGTTTTCTTTGCCAGCTGAGGAAAGTGTTCTAAAGTTGACAATGGCGATGTTGCACACTGAACATGCTAAAAACCACAGAATTGTATATTTTATTTTATTTTTCTAAAGATTTTGTTCATTTATTTGTCAGAGAGTGAGAGGGAGAGAGATCACAAGTAGGCAGAGAGGCAGGCAGAGAGAGAGGGGGAAGCAGCTCCCCGCTGAGCAGGGAGCCCGATGTGGGACTTGATCCCAGGACCCTGGGATCATGACCAGAGCCGAAGGCAGACGCTTTAACCCACTGAGCCACCCAGGAGCCCTGAATAGTACATTTTAAATAAGTGAACTTTATGGTATGTGAATTGTATCTTAATAAAGCTTTTTCTAAAAAGGAAAAGAACCCCACCATGTAAGACACGCCCATTGCCCCAAGGAGCCTTTAGCTGGATCTGAGGCCCCACCTGGCCTTGTGCGCCTGCCCATGCCGCCCTCCACTGGCCCTGCCCTGCTCCGGGGGCTGGGACCCCAGGAGCCCACACTCACGTCCTTGGCCTCCAGGAGTCCCAGCGGTGGTTGGAGCTCTGCTGGGGAAAGGCACTCTGGGAGCTCCGGAGCTGAGCTCTGAGCCCTGTGTGTGGGGGGCACTCTTGTTTCTTGCCTTCCCAGGCCTACATCCAGCACCAGAGGTTCAGAACGGCTTCCTAGAGGAAGTGACTTAAAATATACAAGAGAAAAAGGAGGGAAGAAGAACATTGGCAGTGAAAGGACTAGCACACAGCGAGGAGTAGCGGGGAGAGAGTATCACCCCAGTTAGGTGGGGCAGCTGCAGTGTCCCCTGCACAGTGCACAGCCCTGGAGGTGTTGGTGTTGGCCAGGCGTGCCCCCGGAGGGAGCTTGCGGGTGACAATGGGGGATGCATCTGGGGCAATATTTCCTTAAATACGGCTCTTGCGCCTGGAAGGCTCTCGTGTCTGTGGTTTGCAGTCTGCCCCTGAGTCACTCGGCCAGCCTGGCCCTCTAATTTGGGGGCCACTCCCAGACCAGCCAGGCAGCACCTCAGTTCCCCAGTCCTTCCCCTTCCTGCTCTCTCTCCCCAAGCCTCCGCTTTCCCCTGCGAGCCCAGGAACAACGTGAACCCCAGCTGGGAGCAGCCCGTCCTTGTGGCCCCCTGCGCTCTGGCTTCCCCAGGCTGGGAGGAGGCCGCTGGAGGGAGGGGAGGGCAGGCATGGAGGGCAAGGCCGGAAGGAAGCGCAGGCATTTCCTGAGGCCCCCAGGCTCTGTGGAGGCCCATGCACAGCTGTCTTAGCTCCGCAAGAACACGTGGTACACCGGGCTGGCCAAGTCACAGGGGTCAGGGGGGCTGTGAGAGGCGGAGCCCAGCCTTGGTCAGCATGAGCTCGTGGGGGACGAGGGCCCTCTCCCAGCATGTCCTGGACCTCCGGGACACCACCAGACAGGCCCCCAAAGCCCGAGTCTGGACACTTTTCTCAAAGGGCTACGGAGGGCTGGCCAAGCCTGCTGGATCCTTGCTCAGGGCATCCGGCCCTCCCCTCACTGTCCCAGCCCGCTCCCCAGGAGCCAGCCTAGAGCCCCAGAGTGCAGGGAGGGTGCAGGGAGGTCGCAGGGCAGGGTAGTAGTTAGGAGACAGGAGGGCCAGCAAGGGCAAGGCAAGGGCAAGGGTGTTAAGACAATGGGGCGTGTGCTGGAGGATAAGGAGCTGAGAGGGGGGGAGGGGGGCCCGGCCGGGGGGGGGGGGGGGGGTCCGGGAGAGAAGCAGGGCACACAGCAGGCAGGCTTTGGGTCATGGCCCCCCTTTCAGTGGGAAACCCTGCCTCTGGTGGGGCTCCCTGGAGTGTAGAGTCTGGAAGCCTGGGACGTGGCCCCCAGGTCAAGGTCCAGGGACTTGAAAGGGGCCTCTACCGAGGCAACAGCAGTTGAGAGAGCTCCCCCTGAGCTCCAGCCCACCCAGCTGCTGGTCCCATGAACCTCTGGGGCCTGGAAAGAACAGTACGGCCCTGAACTCCAGGGGCCCTCTGCCAGCCCCCTTCTCTGGCCTTCCTGGCCTTGCTGCTGGGCTGTGTCTGCCTCTACACGTCGTCGCCCCCCCCACCCCCTCCCCCCCCGTCTGTTCTTTCTGGTTCCTCACTCCTTCCTCAGATCTCCCATCTGTCTCTCTGTCCCCTCCCTGGGCACCGAGTCAGTCAGTCAGCCCGCCCATTCTCCGGCCCGCCCCGACACACGTGCTACCAGACCAGAAGCCACACGGTCAGGCTTCTCCCAGCGCATCCTGGCTTCTGTGCTCAGGGCGGGGCCACAGAACAGGGAGGTGCCCAGCAGGGTCATAGCTCAGACACGCATGGAGGTCACTTCTTGAGCAAGTGACCCCGCCCAGGACTTAGCCAAGATCTCTGAGAGGGCCCTCGAGGCTCCTGGGCACCGTGGCCCCTGAAGCCAAGCCAGCATCTCCAAGTTCACGGCCTCACATGTGGGCCTCACTCACAGTCTGCTGGCCTCATCCACTCCCATTCTCCACACCCTCAGTGGCGGGTCAGCGACAGTCGGGGAGCCAGGCCCGTTGTCACCAGGGAGCAGCCCCTCCTACCCGGAGCGTCCTTGGAGGCTAGAGTCAAACATTCAGACATTTGGATATTTGGGAGCCGTGAGGTAACATACTTAACTGGGCTCAGGAGACCGTCTGGGTGCAGGGGGCTGGGAACCATCCCCGATGGAGGCCACCCTTTGGACGTACCCAAGAGGGAGCTGAGCTGCTGCGGAGTGCGCCGAGCCTCCACTCTCTGGAAGCTTCCCAGTGCTGATAGCTAAGGTGTGGCCAGTGAAAGATGGCACTCTCCATGCCACAGCTTTTTTTGACCTTTCCCTGAGGACATAATCACACAGCGGCTCTCTGCCCCAGGCCGCCAGGGCTGTAATTTCAGGGCCCAGAGGGGTCTCCACGGAGGCGGGGCCTGCGTCTGGCTATGTTTAGCGAGGCATGGTCTGGGTGTGGCTAGATGAGGGAGGCATCTCTGGGCTGTCCACGAAGCCAATGAGACTCAGGGAGGCCATGAGGCGCCCCGGCACCCGCATGGTCTTCCCCCAGGGGGAGGCCAGCCCCCAGGAGTGTGCCTGCCTCTTCCTGCTGCCTGCTGGGCGAGGAGGCTCTGGTGGGGGCTGTGTGGAAGGACAGGCACAGGGGAGGGGGCTGGGCAACCAGTGTCTCTGGGTTGGCCCTGCGTGGCTGCCATCTTGGCGACTGCTACAGGGATAGGGGCTGGGGGTGGCAGGGCCTGGGGCACCCCATGTTAGACACAGCCTGGCTCCTTCCTGAGCTTGTTTCTTCTGGATGCGGGGGGCCTCGAACCGAGCTTGCCACCACGTGGGGTATGAGGCAGGAGGAAGTCCCAGAACCAAATGTGCAGAAAGCTAGGCAGGGAGCCTGGCGAAGGAGTGGGGAGGCTGGCCCTCACCAGGGGTAGCTAGGGCTAGAAAGGAGTAGGCCAGCTGGAGAAGAATTTGGAAGCTGATGGCCAGGACTCCGGGACTGTGGCTGGGAGGGGTGGGCAGAGATACAAGGTTCTGCTGAGGTCCTGGAAGGAGACGTCGGTCCAGCCCCAACTGGTACATGTCTTCTTCCTGTCCCCATTCTCTACAATGGCACTTGTTGGCTTATGTGTCCCTTTCCTGGTCCCCACTGTCCTTACCCTCCGAATCCCCTCCCTCCCCCTACCTCAGTACCCCTGTCTCCACCCAAGGGCTGATGAGCGAGCAGCGCGTACAGGGTCAGGGACATGGGTGGAGAAGGGGCGGCTACGGGGCGCTGGTGGGGTGGTAGTGGTGAAGGGGGGCCTTGGTCCTGCCAGCAGGCATCACACATACTGTGCTCGCTGCCCTGGCTGGGGCTCTGTCTGGGGACATCCCACTGGGGCCATGCCAGGCTGCGTGAGCCATCTCCCGTCTAGGACGGAAGTCCCCTGGCCTGCAGCTGCTGACTACCCCTGCTGTGAGCTCCCAGCCCTCATGAGAGAGTTGTACTTTTTGCACAGCAGCCTCCGTAATGAGCGCCTGTGGGGCTTGGCCGGGCCATCCTCGGATACAGGCCAGCTTCTTCCTGGGCTACTCTCCTCCCCTCCCCGAGGTGGTGTCCCCAAGAGCCTCCCAGTAAACTTCCTGTGAGCTGACCCTTTCCTCTTAGCCCTAGTGGGCTTCTGGGGAGCCTAGTGGCCGACACCCATGGGGGCTTGGCCGCATCTGCGGGTGGATCGTCAAGGGTTGGCTTCCAGGCCTGGGGTCAGTCCGCCTGACAGCACCCCACAGGCCAAGGAGCTTCCAGGCTGCAGTGGAATTTACCCCAGTAACACCTGTGGGCTGCCCCTGTCTGTCCCTCTCGTCCTAGCTCAAGGCCAGGTTGCCCTGACAAACTGTGGGCCCTGGGATGTGGACCTTACTTGTCCCAGGCCCTTGGGCCTCATGTAGAGGTGAGAGCTGCCAGGCAGAGAGGCCGGCAAGGGAGGGACATCTCCCAGCCTGAACTTCCTGTGCCTGCCAGGCCCTGACCTCTGTGACTGGGGAACGAGGGGACCAGGGTCTGACCGTAGCAGGAGAGCAGGGGACCAGGCCGGGCAGCCAGCTGGGGAGGAGGGGTCATGAGAGCTGGGAAAGCAGCAAACCCTCCCTCCCACAGGGGCCAGCGCCTCGAGGGCTGCTGACCTCTGACCCAGCCCAAACAGGAAGTGCCATATCTGTGGGCCCAGGCCCCAGAGAAGAAGGAATGCAAGGATGAGTCCAAAGCAAACACTCCCAAGCTTCCCAGGCCTCTCCCCACCCCCTGCCTGAGTCTGGCCCTTTCTCTGCTGAAAATTTGGGGGTAGAGCGGGGGTGAGGGTTGGGGGTCGGGGCCTGGCTGTAGGATGGGACCCGTACAAGACTCGAGGTTCCCAGGCCCAGACACCAGCCGTTGGTGGTGGCTGGGCAAGGTCTCTGCAGTGGGTACTTGGTCCCGTTTCCTTCACTCCTCCCACAGCTGGGGAGCCCTGAGAGCTAGGGCAGGTCCTGCTCCTTCTGCGTCCTTGATGCCTGTCACTTAGCTGTCTCTCTGGCCCCCAGACCACCATGAGCCTCCGCCGCCTTGGGGCCAGGGGCTAGATCAGCTGTGCTCTCTGCTGCTCCTGGCCTCCCCAGCATCATGAGCCTTCAAGGCTGACCTGTGTCCCCACCCAGCTGTCCTGTCCTGTCCTGTCCTCAGGGCTTGGCAGGGCCGAGCTCTCACAGCTTGCCTGTCTTTGCCCCTGCCACCCCCACCAGGCAGACAGGTTGCGACGCTGGCCAGGGGGCAGTCACCCCTGGGTTCCCAGGGCCAGGCCTGGCCTCCCACAGACCACGCCCTCCCCACCCTTCCCTGGCACCAGGTCTCACAGGGGTACATCCGGACCCACGTCACTGCATGCCTGCCCTTGTCCCTAAGGCCCTTCAGTGGGGCCCTGGTGACCCACAGACTGGCCAGGGGGGGATATGTATGCACCAGGGTTGGGGGGAACCAGGGTAAGGGTCCTAGAAACTGGATTCGGGGCAGAGGGAGAGGCAAGGCGTCCCCGGCCTTGGTGCCGGTGTGAGCACGGCGGCTTTAGAACAAAGGGCAGGCACCTCCTCCTCCTCACTGTTTCTGTGGGTCCACACCTGGGACAGGGATGCTTCCTGGAAGAGAGATACTGATGCTGTCTGAACCGCCGAGTTGCTGCATACTTGTGGAGGGTGACTTCAGTACCCTGGCCAGGGCAGGTAAGGGTGGGCATGCTCTTGGAGAAGCTTCTGGATCCAGGCTGTGTTTATTCCCTGGGGGCTCTTTGCAGAACAAATGCAGCTTAAATCCAGGAGAGACAGGGGCAGGCTGGTGGAGGCTCCTGGGCTTGAAGGAAATGCATTTACTGTGTTCAAGTCCCAACCACCCCGCTGGGCTGCTGTGCGATACACTGAGTGAAGGGGCCTCAGCAGTCGAAGGGAAGGGGGAGCATCTGAAGCAGCAGTGTCTTCCAGATCTTTCTCCCGGTAGTGCAAAGATCAAGTGCAGCTAGGCTTGCCCCCCCCCCCCACCAGTCCTAAAGGAACAGGGTGCTCCTAGGAGCCCTCCGGTGCCCCCTCCCCCTGCTGAGGCCAGAGGACCATGCTGGGTAGACCCCGATGCAGGAGAAGGTGGTGTGGGTCAATAAGGTTGTTCCCCAGGTGCGTGGAGATGAGCTTGGGGTCCTGAGCCACTCGAGGGTCACAGATGGAATTCAGGGCCACGTGTCTATAGGGTGGGGATGGCAGAGTCAAGCAGAGGAGAGAAGGCCCCCAAGAGAGAAAGCAGGTATCACACAAGAGTAGAGAAGCAGAGGGTGGTAGGACGACCAAGTCACAGCCCCTGGACCCAGGGTGGTGGGTCAGGCAGGTCCCTGCTGCCACCCAGCAGGTCCTCGCTTGAGGCTCAGCCCTTGTTGCTCTGGGCCAGGGCCCTCCTGCCTCCCCCTCGCCATCCCTGCCCAGATTTTTGCCGTCCGCGCCTCACCCCCTGGGCTACCCTGGGCCCGCCAAGCACTGGGCACAGCCTCCGGTTATGGCAACCAAGATGGAGAGATGGGGATGGTGAAGGGTTCCTCCCAGAGGCACCCCTACCTGGGAGGGCCCCCTGGCCTCAGCGTGGAGAGCCAGTGGTGGGCTCCACCTGCTCTTGTCGTGGCTCAGGCGCAGCACCCGAGAGGAACTGGAGCCCAAATCAAGGTGCCTGGTGCACACCCCAGGAGGGGTGAGGGGTTGGCTCCTTGACGGCGGTGGTGGAGGCTGCCAGAGCTCCCAGCAGCTGGGAAAGGGCGAGGAGAACAGCTGCGGCCTGACTGTGAGCCCCGCCAAGCCTCGTCTGGCTTCTGCATCCTCCCCTGTCTAAAGAGCCTGGGAAGAGGGGATCTGGGTGGGGTCCTTCCTTGTTCACTGTGAGTGAGGCCAGTCGTGCCCCCACTCAGGGACTCCTTGAACGTTCGACGGGACAAAGGAAGCATGGCTCACCCCAGCCTGGTCTTATGGCCCTTGCCTCTCGTCCCTATGCTCTCTTGCTGTCTTCCTGTCTTACCTGGGCTGATAAGCAGGAGAAAGATGGGGAGGGAAAGAACACTAAGGGTCTCCCAGGGGTCAGGGCTGGGGACGCTGAGGGATCAGGGAAGCAGGCGGTAAAGCTTGAGTGGCCGTGAGCCCAGGTCACTCACTCCGTGGCAGGCCATGGGTCAGGACAAGGGTCGGGCGAGGAAAACCAGAAACACTGGGTCAGACAGGGAAAGTGCCCCCTCGCTTGCTTTGCCAGCAGCCCCTAACTGGCCGCCAGCCCCCTGCCCAGGCCCCGTGGTGGGAGTGGATCAGCGGCTGGATGGCCCCACCCTAGGCTGCTGTCTGCTTTCCTTTGCCCCCTTGGCAAGAGGGGGAGAGGAAAAAAGAATAATTAAACCCAAACGTCCTGGTAACTTTTTCCTGGAACAGGAGGGTGCGGGCCGGGAGGCTCTGGTCCTTGGAATGTCAGGTCGGAGTGTCTGTTGACCCCCACCTACCACCACCCCCTGCCCTGCCGCGCTGGTCGCCAGACCCATGGATTGTACCCCCCAACTCTCCTGCTGCTTCCCAGACCACATCCTACTCTGCAGGCAGGGCCCATGAGAGCTGGGTCTCTCAGAAGGTACCCTTTCTGCTGGCGCCTCCACCCAGCTATCTGAACCAGATCCTAGAGCCTCATCCTGGACCCTTCCTGTGGGGGTGAATAGTGGCCCCAAACTTATCTGCCCAGAACCCGTGAACGCGACCTTATTTGGCAAAAGGGTCTTTGTTGATGTAAGCAAAGGATCTAAAGATGAGCTCATCCTGGATTAGGGAGGTCCTCAAATTCAATGACAAGTGTCTTATAAGAGACAGAAGGGGAGATACACAGAGACACACGGAAGAGAAGGCCAGGTGACAGCAGAGGCCTGCAGTGACATGGCCAGGAGCCGAGGAACACCTGGGGCCACCAGCAGCTGGAACAGGCAAGGAAGCATTGTCCCCTGCAGAGTGCGACCCTGCTGATACTTGGTTGTTAGACTTCTGGCCTCCAGAGCTGTGGGAGTAGAAATCCCTGTGGGTCCTGAGCTTCCCAGTTTGTTGTATCTGTCTGGTACACCCCAGGAAACTCATATGCTTTTCTCTTCCATGCCCCTTCCTGCCCATCTCCCCCTAGCTAAACTCCGAAGCTGAACCGTTCTCAGTGCCCACGCTGTCCCTGTCTTGGCCCATGGTGCCGCCCAAGAAAGCTGGCTGGGAGCCTACAGGGCGAATCCAGGTATGGGCAGAGGAAGGGGTTCTGTGACTTTGGGGATTTTGCTGGGTGGGAGGCACAGGGAAATCCTGGAGGAGTAGGTGGGTGGCTGAGGGCCCGGGTTACCTTGAGCCCTAGGCACGGAGGCCGATGACCCACCTGAGACCCTCCTCCTTACTCTCTGGGTTGTTCTGGCCACCATGTGCCCGTCGGGGTAAGCTCGGACTGTGCCAGGGCAGGTGGCAGCACTCATAGGAGCTTGACGCAAGTGTGGGAGGCCAGCTGGTCCTTCTGGAGCCAGTTGTGGCTGAGCCCCAGCACGCTGAGGCTGCGGCTGTGGCTCAGCACGCCCTCGGTCACCTCCTTGATGACATTGGTGCCCATGTGCAGCTTCTAAGGCTGGGGCTGAGGGTGAGGGTGACGGGTCCACCCGCCCGGCCCGACTCTCTGTCCCTCTGTCCCTGGCCCCATCTGTGGGACCCAGGTGTCACCATCTCTGCTGCTCCTCCAAGCCCCGCAAGGCACAGCCCCAAGGAGTGCCATCAAGCAAGGGGACCACGTGGCCCAGGGAGGGCCTCAGCCTTGTTCAGGGACACCCAGAAAGTCCCAGACTATCCCCAAAGCCCGTCTCCAGGCCTCTGGAAGTTTGGGTCAGCCAGAGGAGAGGACCCTGGACACCAAGGCCTTGCGGGTTTATCTTTGAAACTACCTTCCCGGGCAGCTGTACCTGCTGGGTGCAGGTTGCCTGCAATCTCGGAGCCCCTGGGCTTGGGGCTCACCTGCAGGGAGGCTGGCAG
>NW_019154180.1:2819123-2874044 GCF_002288905.1 Enhydra lutris kenyoni | reverse complement strand
GGGGGGGTGGTCCGCAGACAGTTTCTGTCGGGCCTCAGGTAAAGCAGGCTGCAGAGGGGTCAGAAGGGCTCCCTTCCATCTCCAGCGTCAGCAGCTGGCTGAGCCCTGCAGCACAGGTGAAGCCCGCTGCAGAGCTCCAGAGGCCCCCTGAGGGAGACTCCCCACCCCTAGAGGCCAGGGCTGCTTTCCCAGGCCGGTGCTCCCTCCTCTGTCCCCCAGCCAGTAACCCCCCCCTCCCCCGCAGACCCTTCCCTCAACTCCGCCTTCCCTCAGCCTCCCCCGCCCCCTAGGCCCCCTCAGCCCCTTCCCCTGGGGCCTGGCCACACCCCGGAAGCTGCTGGGCTGCAGGCCCTGCAGGAGGCTGTAGTTGGGCTTGAGTTCCTGCAGGGAGGCGGGCAAGGCTGGCTGGCTCTGCGGGTAGCGAGTTCCCATCCAGGTTCAACTGCTCCAGCCCTGTCAGATTCTGGGGAGCCGGGTTGGGGGGAGAAAAGAAGCCTGGGGACTGAGGTGTCACCAGCCAGGCTAGGCTTTCTGGGCATGGCTTTGGGCCGATCCTGCCCAGGGGACACCTATCTGGCTGCATTGTGGCTTCCCTGTTCCCACTTGGACCAGGTCCGTGAGGGTTTAGAGAGCCGCTACTCAGTTTCTTACAGAACCAATGCTCCCTTGTGGGGCCTGAGGATCTGTGCTGCTCTCCACACCCAGTTCTGGGCCGTGTCATCCCAAATCATTGGGTCCCCGCCATGCTGGGGACTCCGCGCAACAACCCCTCCAGGCCCTGACCCCCAGGAGAGAAGCAATCGACACCTGGAGCCATCTCAGACCTGCCAGCCCTCCTCCCCAGGCTTGACCCCCTGGTCGCATGAGTGGGGATGCTGCTGCACACCATGAAGGCATGGGGTGCGGGCCTCGGGCATCCAGCTTGTTCTTGTGCTGGGACCTTGGCAATTTCATTCTCTGTGCAGACATGGGGTGGTTATATTCCCTTGTCCCCCTCCCCTCTGCCGGGACTTCCCCAACATGAGCCAGAGTAGCTGGCACTTTTTTATTTTTTTCTTTGAGAGCGAGAGAGAGAGAGAGAGAGAGAGAGAGAGCGAAAGAGCATGAATAGGGGGAGGGGTAAAGGCAAAGGGAGAGGCAGATTCCCCACGGAGCAGGGAGCCTGATGCAGGGTTCGATCCCAGGACCCCCAGGATCCTGACCTGAGCCAAAGGCAGATGCTTCACCGACTGAGCCACCCAGGCACCCCTGGAGCTGGTTCTTCTGACTGTCTCAAGTCAGGGCATCTTCTCACTGCCAACCAGGACCCACAGGGAGGTGGGCCATTTCCAGGTACCGCAAGGCAGCAGTCATAGTGGCTGAGGGTGTAGCCCTCTCACTCCGGTCACAGGAGTGAGTATGGGGGCGGGGGTCACCTACCTGCCAGGTAGAGCATGGCTAGGCCAGGGTCAGCCAGGGCAGGGATGTGTTTCGTCTTGACATTGTTGCAGGCGACATCTGCTTGGGTCAAGACGCAGGAGGCGGGCAGGGAGGGCATGACCCGTTCTGCAGTGCCCAGGTCTGTGAACCTGTGTCTGGGCCCTTGCCAGCTTCTAGGCCTTTTCCACCCGCGGCCTGTGGTCTCCTTGGTATTGCTGCCACCTTGGCCTTGGCTGTGATCCTTCTTTTGATGCCGGACCCCTGAGCTGGGTTGGTGGAAGGCCCCTGGAGGACAACAAACACGGCCCCAGGCTGGTCACAGAGCAAGAGGCCTGCCGAGGGACAGGAGATGCCTGGGCCGCCCCGGGCCTGCCGGCAGATTGACCAGCCAAACTGCAGCACAGCACAAAGGACAACAGCTCAAATGGGGGCCCTGAAGCTGGGGCAGAGGAGCTGCCTTTGAAGGTTCCTCTCCAGCCTGCCCCGGGGCCGCTTAGGTCGGGCACACAGAGCAGGGCGGGGCGAGGGGCCAGTGATGCCGGTGTGATTGGTGAGGACGGACCAAGCCTCAGCCACTGGAGATCAGGCACAGCCTCATCACCTCCTGCGGGCTCCGTGTGGGGGTTTCCTGTCCTGACCAGTTCTCACCTTTGGGAGGCCTCCTGGGCTTTGGGCCCTTTCTCCTGGCTCCCCGACCTCCTATTTTCCTGCCTTGGCCCTCTTTGGTGGCCACTGCCCCCTCTTGGGCTTGGGGGGGTCCTGCTGGCCTGCAAGGGCCTGAGCTTGGCGGCCTGGGGCCTTGCTTCAGCCCCCATTTTGGCTAGGGCCCGTGGCTGGGACTCCACTCTGCTCCCAGACTGCTGTGGCGACTCCTTCCTCTGAGCCAGCCCTGGCCTGGCGGGAGCCTTCCAGCTGGGTGCTGGGGCCTGGCTGGGGGCTTTGTGGGCTCGTTCCTTGAAGGCAGGCTGCACTTGTGGCCAGTCCAGGTGCCCTTCCTCAGGTCTGTCCAGGCCGCTGTTGTCGAAGTTGGGCTGCACCTGACCTGTAGAAGGGGCTGATAGAGACTGGCGGGGGGTGCTTGGCCCCCCACCTGGCTGAGAAGCGGCACTTCCGTCCTAAAGGGGTGATCAGTCACAGGTTGGCACCCCTCCCTCCTCTCTCCGCCCAAGCCTCACTTCTGCTTGTCTCTCCTACTGTCAGGAGCTCTCGGCCTTCTGTCACAGACCCTGGAGGCCACCAAGTATCTCCTGCCTGCCTTTTCACAGCCCCAGAGCAGAGGACCCCAAGCACCAGAGAGAGAGCAGAGTGCAAGGTTACCCTGCCTGCCTCCCCTCTAACACAGGGCAGCCCCAGCTTAACAAGCTCTGACCATGGGCATCCCTTGGGGGTCCTGGGCCCAACCACCAGCTCCTCCCATCCCACACCTGGGCCTCGGGGTGGGGCACACAAACATGGTCACACCCTAGCTAGTCTCCTGGGGCCCCTTGTGCTGCTTCTCTCAAGCCCTGGGTCCCGCACTTTCAGCCTCCCACAAGTCTCCCGGTCTCTTCAGTAGTTATTAGGGAGCTGACTCCCCACCCAGCAAACCTGGTTCCATTACTCCAGTCCCAGCTGCAGTGGCCCCTCCTGGGGGGCGCTTCTTTTCCTCCCCTGCCCTCCCCTTGGGCTATGGGTCCCAGGCCTCCCAGAGTCTGTCGTGCCCCCTTGCCCTCCAGAGAGGGTTCCCTGAGGCCCGTGGGTACCCCCCAGCCCCCTCGGAAACACCCAAGGTGAGCACTGGGTGGGCAGCCTTGGGGTGACCAGGCTTCTCTCCTTCTGCCCCCACCCCTGGGGGGAGAGTCCAATAACAAAGTAGAGGGTCCCCTCATGTCAGCCTTTTCCTGCTGGTGTCACCTACTCACCCCTGGGGGGTCCAGGCCAGCTGGGCAGCGGCGGCTGTGGGGTCAGCGGGCCCACAGGGTTGGTGTGGCCATGGGCTCTCTCAGGCTCGGCCCCTGCTTGGCCAGGGCCCCTCCAGGGCAGCACCCCACCCAAAGAGCTGGGACTGGGAGCATCAAACTCTTCATGGCCACTTCACTTGGGCCATGCAGGCCTCCTGGGCCAGCAGAGGGGATGAATGGCTGGGAGAGGTGGAAGTGACCGCCACTGCAGGATGGGACACGAGCGGGGCGGTGCACCACAGTTCTGCTCCCTGACCTCCAGCGCTAGGAGCCTCCCCCACCTACTCCAGCCCTCCCCCAAGAAGGACCCCCCCAAAACAAATACCTCCCTAGGCCTTGCCCTGAACCTCCCCCCAACATCCCCTTCTCCCACCTGAAGAGAAAGAGAGATTGATTTTTTTCTTGGACTCGAGTGCTCTTGGTCTTTTGCTCTAAGGCCTGCATTTATTCTCCACTGGACCGGGCCCAGGGGCCCCCATGAATGGGGTTTCTGTCTCTATACACAGCGCACCTGTGAGGCCCACCACAGGCCAAGCTGCCCGCCCCAGGCTGCCAGGTCCTATGGCCACGGCTGGGAAAGGAGAGGGGCTGGGCCTTGCAAGCAGCCTGTGGGCTTTTGCCATGGGCTCTGGGGCCAAGGCCTCCTAATTCCTGAGCAAAGCACACTTGGGCAGAGCTAGGGTGGCAAGCATGGACCCCAGCCCTTAGGGCCCCAGCAGCCTCTGGGCACAGGCCAGCTCAGGCTGGTCCTTCTACCAGCTCCCTGACTACCTCGAGGCAGCTCCCTTCCCTCGAGAACCCCATTTTGTCCTCTGGAAAAAGCCGGGGTTGGGGAGTTCCACACCCCCCAGCCTCCCCAGCTGCACCCCACCCCCACACTAAACTGTGTGTGAACCAGGGGCTGCCGGGTCCCAGTGTGACCATCGTCATCGGGCAGCCCCACAATGCCCCCTTGCCTTGGGCATGCCCTCTTGGTCAGAGGGACACCTGCGGATCAGGATGGGACGAGGTGAAAAGGAAGCCAGGCCTGAGGGAAGGGGATGTCTGACCATAGGCCTCTGGGCCGACCCTCGGAAGGCCCCAGCCCCAGGCCTCGCTGTGGGAGCCGAGGGAGGGCGGGCGGGCGGCTGGGGGCTGGCAAAGAGGCCTCGTCTCACCACATGGCTCTTTGGGGCCAGCTTTGAGGAAGCTTTTCCTACAGTTCTGTCCAGCGTTGACTTATGTTTGGAAGCAATCTGAAAAAATGAGTTAATTGTGGGCAAGGCTTGGGTGGAGGGGAGAGAGGGAAGTTGGGGGAGGGTGCAGGGAGAGGGGAACAGGCCAGGAAGGGCCATCTGGAAGGAGCTTCCCACTACCATCTGGGGTTCAAGGTCTCCGTCCAGGGCCACAGAGGAGTGTGTGAGATGCAGGAGGGGGGGGGGGGGGGTTGGGGAGGGGAGCTTCCAGCAAGATGATCTTTGCTGGGCTCCTCGACATTTGCACATGGGGGTCTGCGAGCAGGGTGTGATGGGGACGTGGGCATTGCTGTCTTTAAGGAGCCCCCATGCCAGCTGACAGTCCTTTGAGAGCCACACAGGGTCTACTGGCACCCTCTCCCTTGTCCCATCCAGGGCTCTTGTTTATGGCCTGAATCTGGGACTACGCCACACACAGACCAGAGGCAGAGACTGTCTGGGGAGTGCGCATGATCAAGTACCTTGGGAGCCAAGGATGAAGCCTCCGATGAGCCTGTGTGGCCCTGGGGCACACAGGGTGTCCTGGACTAGAGGATTGCTGAAGCTCTGGGAGTGAGGACCTTCAGGCGAGGGAGGTCAGAGATATGCTGGGGAGACAACAAGAAGTTTGCCCAGAGATCCTGGAAGACTGAGCACTCCCAGCCTCCCCAGTACAGAGAAGGAAGCAAGAGGGGGTAGGGCATGCCCAAGTCAAGGCATTGTCTGAGGAGGGGTCCCGAGATGGGCCCCTGGAGTGGGACTGTGGCTGGAGCCCTTGCTCTGACCCTCCCCCTGCCTGGGGATGGATTCTGGAATCCTGGCCCCCAACCCATTTCCCCTGTTCGTGCTGCTCCCCAGGCGCTGACTAAACATCCTGCCATCTGGTTCCCATTAGCTGGGCTGGGGGTGGGAGGAAGCCTGCTCCCAGGTTTCTCTGGCACGGCAGGCTGGAGGAGGGAGGGACCCTGCTTCTACCCACCTAGGCAGGAAGGGGTGAGGCCTGGGCCCTGTCAGTTTCCCAGCTCTTATGGAGTCCTGTCTTGCTGTCCTTCTCCGGCTGGGGACCCAGTGGCCACCTGGCCACCTGCTATGTCCAGTCTTGCAGCACCTGGACATCGTGGGGACCTCGAGGAAACCCCCAGCCTGCAGGGGTAGGGGGCTCAGCAGAACTAAACACAGCTCACTCGTGGACTTGGGCTGGGGCAGGCAGGGCCTGGGGCCAACACTAACCCCGAGCCTAGTGTCTGGAGCGCAGGGTGGGAGGGGTGTCGGGATTTTCCAGGAACCAGGGATACAGCCTGGGGGTTGCTGGAAAGAGTTTTGGGCTCACAGCTCTGCCCTGGACTGACTGGCCATGTGATGTCGGGAGCAAGTCTCCCTGCTCAGGGCCACGGCCTCTCCATCTTAATGTAGTGGTTGTGCGCTGCTTACAAAGTTCTAGAATCTTCTACTCCTGCCCTGCCCTGCCACATGGTCCACTGTCCACACACTCATGTACACCCATTCGCACACGTATCCATACAAGTCGGGGGCTCTGACTGGCAGCCAGGAGGGGCCAAAGCAACACTCCCATCCCTCAAGTCTCCTTAGAACTGCACAGCTGACAGTTCTCCTCACATCAAGAGAGGACTGGAAAACGGGTTCCTCCCTCAGGGAACGTTCCTGGGCCCCCTGCTCCAGGCGACACCATGCCGGGGCACTGTGTGCTGAGCCACGCCTCCAGCTTCCCTGTGCTTCTCTAGCTGGCTGTGTAGGGGGGAGCACGGGGAACCCTGTCAGAAGGAAAGAGATGGCGATGGTGGCTGGAGGGGGATTCATGTGAGGGCTGTGAGGAAGGGATGTTCGGGGGGACTCTTCCATGGAGCTTTGCCTGCCCCTCAAATGGGCGGAGGAGTCAGCCAGTAGGCCAGCGTGGTGCAGCAGTGCACGGGAGGGAGGAGGCCGGGGGAGCGCAGCCGGGCTGGCTTTGCAGGGCGGTCTGTGGGCAGCAGGCCGGTTTTGCCCGTAACCTTGAAGGAAACAGGGAGCCATGGTGGGCTTCGGAGCAGAGGACTCGCACAATCTGACTTCCATTATAAAAGGATTTCACAGGCGACTTATTAGGGCACAAGTGAGAAGATATGAGCTAGCTGCACCCCCTGGGGAAGAGGGGAGGGTGGCTCCGGTAGGGTAGAGGCTGCAGGTAAGGGAAGTGGGGAGAGTCAGATGCTGAGGGCAGAGTGAGCCTGGGGCGGGAGCTCAGGAATCCGCCTCCTGACCTGTCAGGTGTGAGGGTGGTGATCAGACAGCCGAGTGGCGAGGTCCCGAGGGTATTTCCATGTATGCATCCAAAGCTTGAGGCCACGGTCTGGGCGGCTTGTCCTGCCCGCCCACCATTGGTCGTTTGCTCAGTGCATTGAGCCACTACTATGTATCAGGCCCTTCCACAGTGGCTCTGCAGCCAGAGACACACCCTTGGCATGACCACCAGGATGAGGGAGCAGGCCCGTTCCTGAGCCTTCGTCATGTGTACAAGCTACGTGGGCGTGGGGCTCTGTCTGTGGGAGCCCGTGGGAGGGCATCTCTAGAATATAAACAAGGGTATTGGGGCCTTTTCCCCCTTCAAGCTTTGAGAAGAAAAGAGCTAAACTTTCGATGCTCTCTTCATGTTGCCAGCAGTTTCTTCCCCAGAGAAAGCCCATCTTGTTGTAATGCTGTTAAAACCTCAGAGGATCTGGTCCCAATTAAACAACTTTTTTTGCAGACGCTTTTGTGAGCACTAAATACATCAGGCCATCCCGAGACCTGGTGTCCCTGAGTGGGGGCGGGGGGAGAGGGAGGGGGAGGGCAAGAGACCAAGAGAGACAGGGAGACTGAGAAAGGAGAAAGAGGAAAGGGGTACAGGGAACCCCAAGCAGGATGATGATGGCTGGCGGTGGGGTGGTGCTCGGGGTAGAGGAGGGCCGTGATCGGAATGGGGGGGCCACTTGCCCATCTCCCTTCCCCCTCTGAAATTCAGCCTGTTCCTACCCATAATGTGGGCCCCGCTCCACTCCATGTGGGAGCTAACCTCTGCCCCTCCCGATGGGCATGGGGGGGGCAGCTCAGGCAGGAAGCAGAGGCTGGGTGCTAGCTGGGGGTGGGGTTCTGAGAAGCTGAGGCTGAGCACCCCCTCTCCCCCGCCTGGCCCTCCAGAGTGGGCACGTTCGTGTTCCAGTCCTGGCGCCTGCGTCTCCAGCTCCAGACGTAGGTGACTCAGCCCTGCCGGCTCTGCCAAGCCGTCTAGACCCGAGTGTCTCCCTGTGGAGGGGGCCATCCCGCTGGCCATTTCCTCTTCTGCTGCCCAGGGAGCGCCTGAGCCCCCGCACATGTGCAGCTGCCCCCTCTCCCCTGCTCCTGCCCCTGCCCCCTGCCTTGTGGGCCTCTGCCAGCACAGCGCGGCCACCCTCACCCCTCACCCTGCGGGGCACATCGCAGCCGGGGCCCCTGCCCAAGAGGAGCATGAGGGCTTGAGCTGGGACCCCAAAGGCCTCCAGGGGCCCGGCCTGCACCCCTCCCCACCTCAGTTTTGGAGTCCGGGTCAAGAAGGCAAGTGAACACCTTGACTGTGTCCACCGTGGCCCCTCTAGCCCTGTGTGCATTCTCACTAACGGATCCATGGGGTGGATCCATGGGACTCATGGGGGTCCACCTCCTGGTTGGCACCCTAGCTCTGTCTACACCCCTACAAGACCCTGCAGGGTGGAAGGACTTCACAGACCCTCTCAGACACTAGGGGTGGTCTGTGATCTGATCGGGGTCTTAGGCGTGTGAGATGTACCCTTGCAGGAGACCGTGGCCTGGGAGGGGCTGGCATCCCCTTGGCTCCAAGGACTGCTCAACAGCAGGAGGTGAGGCCGGGGCCCTGGAGTAGGAGGCCCAGGGCAGGCCAAGGTTTCCTTAGGTTTCCTGTGGGCAGGGAGCCTGCTGTCCCTGCCTTAGCACAGGGACCAGAAGTGACAGGAAGAGGTGGCCAAGGTCCCAGAACAGCCTCTCCATCCTCATGTGCCGGTAGACTCCCGGCGTCCACACGGAGGTCTAGAAGGACAGCATTCTAGAATGCGCTGTCATCAGTCAGCTCCTACATCGATAGTTTGATCCGTCCTGTGCTTGGGGCAGGCTCCCATCTGTCAGGCCTGCGGTGGCAGCTCCAGAACTCTCTGGACTTCCGAGACTCCAGGAGTGTGTGCTTGGCCAGACCGGTCCCCAGGGCCTTGAGGTGGGTGAGTAACAGCTCCCCGAAGGGATGTTGACATCACTTGTGTTCCGGGGCCCTTTAGGTCTCATGGCCCATGTGGAAGTTTGGGCTCTCACATACAAAATCCCTTACTTCCCGGTTTTCTACTCCTTCTCTCATCCATGGGAATGTGGCTGGTTTTGAGTGGGCTCCTGGCTGGCACAGATGTCGTGGGCCGGCTGCGAGACCAGGGCACCAGGGCTGACAGTGACCAACGGCTCGGCGCAGTAGCTCAGTTAGGGGCAGAAGAGAGAAGTCGGGGAAGGAGGGGGGAGGGGGAGCACAGAAGAGACAGCCTTTATCTCGCCAGGGAGAGTCCTGGCCTCAGACCATCGTCAGCTTGACCTCATTGCCATGTCTCATTCCTCCCCCTATCCAGTGTCAGGAACTGCCACTTACTTCCCCCGGGGACTGGAGAAGCTCCTTGTTCCATAACTGAATCCTTCCTCTAAAATGTCACACACTCCCCACTTGCCTTTTCTTCAAGTGCCTGTGTGTGGTGCTTACCAGGGCGTGTGGTGACGAGTCCCTTCACTTCCTCTAAACTTGGGGCTGAGGAGAGTGGGAGTTGGAAGGAGCCTCTGTCCCTCGAAGGCTCCCCTCTTTCAGGGGCAGGAGTTTATGGGGAACCAGGCCTTCAGCTTCCATCAGAAGCAGCAGAAGCCAGTCTGCTTCCTCCTCCTTGATGGAGAGGGTAAACCCTTGAACTCCAGCTTCCTTTGATTGGCAATGTCTGCTGGTGGGGGGCGGGGTGGGAGGGGAGCCCTGGTTAAGGGTCTCCCCCCCGAACCCTGGGATCTGAGCATTATGGTGGGGATGCTCTCAGGGCCCCTCCTCCTGCCTGATCCAGGGCTGGGAGGCCGTTGGGTGAAGGCATCTGGTCGGCTGCCCGTTTCTATGCCCACTGCACGAAGTGAGGTGCCCCATGTGGCTGGCTGCCTTGGCCTGCACCGGCTGCCAACCCATCCCTGGCACAGTGGGGCCGGTGCCTGTCAACTGGCCTCATTTTCCAACCTGTTTTCCAAGTACTGACACATGGCTGAGGCCTTGCTGGGACCCATGGCCAAGTTTCCCCCATGATCAGGAGGCTGGCTCTTGTGGCATGAAGTGCATCCATCTGCCTAGGGAGTCACACTCTCCACCGACCCCCTGAACCCACCGAATCCCCTCTTTGGTGGACAGGTCCTTCAGCCTCATTTTTGGCCCCTCACCCACCCAAGCCTCCTTCACAGAACCCAGGGGGCTTTGGGCAGAAAGGCCTCTTAGAGGCCTGTCCTCTCCTTCCTCTCTGTAGTTATCTGCCCTTTCACATCCCTACCCACCTCCCTGGGCTTACACACCTCCCAGTACAGGGAGCGTTCTCCCTTTCCAGGCAGCCAGTCGGGGTTTGGGCAGTGTCCTCTGGGAGAGGTGCTTCCCTGTATTGAGCTCGAGTTCAAGTTTCCAGAAGCTTCTATCAGCTGGCTCCTTCTCCCCTTCCACCCCAGTGAGAGGCCCAGCAGTCTGTGTTCCCATCCCAGTCTCCAGCCTTTCCAGTGGCGGATGCTCGGGAGGCACCATGATTTACTGGTGGTGTGCACAGGTCTTCGGCAGCCACCTCCATGAGCTGAGGGCTGGCCAGCACGTCCTCTGTACAGGACGATGGACCTCATGACCTCTGAAGATGGTTTTCTCCCTTCGAGGGCATGCCAATCCCTCCACGTCGCACCCCATGCCATAGACAGAGCTGCTGAGTTGGGGAAAGGCTGCTTAGAGCACTGGCTCCATCGGGCTGGGTGGAGAAGGGGAATTTTCTTCCAGAATACACAGGGGCTTGTTTCTTCCTGATCCTCAGGAGCAGAGGATATGGGGAGGGTGGGGGAGGCCACCACACTGCTGTGGTTTCTCCCGCCAAATTCCCCAGTCCTAGGAAAGATCCACAGAAAAACCCACAAGAATTTGAATGTCTGAGCTGGGGCTGTGATTGAAATGAAATTTTTTAAAAAGAAAGAAAGAAAAACAAAAACAAAAAGAGGAAAAAAAGATTTAAAAAAACAGCCCAAAGCCCCTACAGCCTTCAGCAGCCAGAAGGGCCAAAGGCGGCAGCCATGCTGGACAGGGGAAGGGGCCTTATGGCGCTTTGCATGTCCCTTCAGCTCACTTCCAAGGCTCTGTGTCCTCAGAACAGCCTGGAATTACAAACCATTCAGTAGGCAATCAGGTCCTGCCCCACAAGGCCAGGCTCGGGTCTTTTTCTAACCCAGACTCTTGCAGACCCCTTCGCCCTAAGACAGAGCTGAGAGCCCTTTCCTGTCACTCAGATAACTATGGTTGCGTCCTGCCAGGTCCCTGGGTGTCCCTGTCTCTAGATTTGCCTCCTGATCCCTCTTTCCAGAAGGTGGCAGGGCAGGGCACAGAGGACGGAGAACTCCAGAGAGGACTGAGCTGGCAGCAGCTGCCTGGGCACCAACCACCCTTCAGCTCCTTCCTGCCTCCTCAGATCAGCAGGTCCCAGGGATGGGGGCTTTGGCGGTCTGGAGGCAGATGGGTCATCAGATATTATGCCAGACTCATTAAGTTCAAGGGCTGTGAGAGATGCAAAGAAATTTGTAAGTGGACCGGGTGGGAAGGAGCCACAGAACCTTCCAGGAAGATGAAAGACAGAGTGGGGGAGGAAGGGGGGTAAGCAGCAGGGTCCAGCACAATAACAGTGAACATCTACATGGCGCTTTGTACGTGCCAGGCATTGTCATAGGAATTATTACCTCATTCCATATTCATAGCAACCCAGTGAGGCAAGCGCTCTCATTTATTCCCCATTAGGTGAGGGCAAGAAGGCACAGAGAGGTTAGGTAACCCGCCCAAAGTCATCCAGCTAGTGAGTAATGCGGCCGGACTGGAACCCAGGAACTGCCCTCTATCTACAGCAGTGAGCGTGGGAAACGGAGATAGAGCCCCGCACAGGGAGCCAGGACGCTCCAGTCCGGGTTGAGTCGCACCCAAAAGGCGCCTCCCCATCCACTAAAGGAGCAGCCGACCGAGGCAGGAGCGCCCTCTCCTGGGAAAGGCTCTTCCCGACTTCTGCTGGGCGGGGGCCGAAGAGAGCCCCGCCCAGCTCTCACGCGCCCCGCCCCTTTCTCGAGGCCCGCCTCCTGGGTGGTGCCCAGGCGCGTGTGGAGCTGCGGCCCAATGGGAAGGCGCGGCGGGAGAGGGGTGGGAAGGCGGGCGCGGACCGGAGGGCGGGAGGGGCGCGGGGCTTTGCGTGTGATTGGCAGCCGGGCCGGCCAGTGAGCCCGAGGCGGGGGCGGCCGCGGATCAGAGCGCGAAACATGGCTGGGCTAGGTGGCGGCGTCCGTGGCGGCGGCTACAAGAACGACGGCGATGAGGGCGACGAGGGCGTGCTGCAGGCGGCCGTGCAGGTGTTCGCGAAGCTAAAGGTGCCGCGGATCCGGGAAGCCCCCCGGGGCAGCCGGGCGCCGGGCGGCGGGCTGGGCAGGGCCTACTGCGGAAGTCGACAGCGCCACAAGCGCGGCCACGTCTCTCAGTTCCCAGCCGCGGCCTTGTCCGGCGTCTGCTCCTTGGGCGGCCTTGGGCCTTCGCGCTTGCTGTCTAGCAGGCGGTGCCTGCTAGTTCCGGCCGACGCCACGCGCGTGCTGCACCTTAACTTACGTTGCGGGAATTCTGCAGGACCTTGCCGGGCGCCCGAAGCATCTGACGCGGGGACGGCACGGGCCCTGGCCTCTGGGAGCTCGCGGGGTCTAGAGGGAGACAGGCAGAGCCCGTGCCACCCTGTCGAGTCAGTGTCAGGTGCCCGTGGTGACAGTAGTGGGGTCAGATAGCCATCCCAGGTGCCGCACGCACAGCCTGTCTCCCATCACTTTCCCCCTCCTCCTACCTCCCCTCCTCCCATCCCGACACTCCACATAGGCGCTATTCTGCCTTCTCCCAGGCTTTTCCCTCTGGTCCCATAGCTGGGAGCCTGGCTCAGAATCTCAAGAATCTTGCCAAAGCCTCTAGTTGCCAGTAAGTCTAACTGCTGTGCGAGCCTAGAGCGGGCGTACTTACAGGAGGTGCGGTGACAGGCAGCTGGGGATGCGGGCTGAGAATGAGGAAGACTTAACTCTGGGCAAGATGGAGGGAGAGCCCTGCCCTCCGGGGGTGTGAGCTGCGGAGCCTGTGTATGCTAACAAGCCTGGTGTGTGCTTGGGGGTTACTAAATGTGTGTGTGAAGGAAGGAGCATTTCAACCCTTAAGTCATACTCACTTTCTAAAGCTTCCTGGTTTTTCTTGCCTTGCTTAGGATCTCAAGTGCCCAGTCCTTGAGGGTCTTTATATCACAGAACCTACGACCATTCAGGAACTGCTGTGTAGTCCCTCGAAGTACCGCTTGGAAATCCTGGAGTGGATATGTGTTCGGTAACGTCTTCCTTTGTTCCTCCCCGTCCCCGGGGTGCACCAGGCACCACTCAGCCCACCTGGGGAAACGTGGGTGTTTGATTCTCCCACACAGCTCCACACCGTGCTGCAGGCCACCATGAGAGCAGTAGGTTGGGTAAGAAGTGCCAGCCGTGCAAACCATGCTCAGATTTGCCTTGGAAGTGCTGCCCCCCATGCCCCGGCCAGTGCTTGAGCTGATCTGTTTGCCACCTTCCTCTACTAGTTTCAGAGCTGGTGGGGGCTTCAGTCCTCTTATTCTCAGACTGGACTTGGGGCCTGTCTTGCGTCTGGCCGTTGAGGAGTGACAGGCAGGGCCAAGACCCTGTTTCCCAGTCCTTCAGGTCAAGAATTGCCGTGGTGAGTGTGCGTAGCTCTGTGCAAGGGAAACGAAGGCTACCCCAATGGCAAGGTTGGTACAGGAGTCCCTTGCGAAGCCAGGTCTGGGCCCGTTCCTCCTCAGCCTGGCCCCTCTGCCCTCACAGCTCAGGAAGATGCCTGGGCAGGAGCCTGCTGGTGGAACAGTGGGCATGCGGCCTTCACCCAGCTGGCGCACCTGCTGTACCGTAGGAGGTCAGCAGGCCTGGCCCTGGGCTGGGTGTTCTACGAATGGCTGGGACGGAGTGGAGGCATTTTCATATCTGAGTATTTGTACTTCATGCCGCCTGTCCTGGTGTCCCCCAGGCCCCACCCCAGGGCTCTGCTCAGAGAGCTCTCATACCCTTTTGCTCTCTCCCCTGGAAACATTATCAGGTCTGTGCATAACCTTCAGAGACCCAGCTCACACATCCCAACTCCTTTTGAAAATTCTCCAGCTCCCAGGCCGAAACCTATCCCTCTTTCCCTCGGACACCCACAACCTTTCCAGCACACCTTCCCAGAGGCCTCAACACATTGGTTCTGTCTTGGCCTGCTGTCCTGTCCGGCTCTCGAAAGCACTGGGAGCTGCTGGAGGGCGGATACCAGGCAGGACTCGTGTGTCAGCCCCAGACTGCAGCACAGTGTTGGACATCCTTGAAATGTGCTGTAGGCTATTGGCTGATAAGCAGGTTCACCGACACATGCACACCCTTGTATCATTCTGGGCGCCGTGCGGGGCCCCGGACCTCAGGCATGGATGGGTGTCCTCAAGGAGCGGGGGCTCTAGTGGCTGCAAAAGGCGCAGGCATGAATCCCGGTGTTGGGCGTACCTCTGCAGTCTGAATGTTATGGATGTTGGCATGGGGGAGGTGGCACTTGCTGTGGGAGGGGACAGGTAATGGTGGGTGCTTGTTTCCATAGGAGTACGGATTCGAGGTGTGGGAGGCAGAGCTGGGCAGCAGTGGCCTGGCCAGCAGCTTGGGGCAGCTCTTCCCTTGCAAGCCACGGGAGGGCCTTTCCCCTTTCTGCTCTGGGCAGGGCAAGCATGGGGCCAGGGACACAGCATATTAAAGTTGGCATTTCGGCAGGGTGACTCAGGGGTTCTGTGGTGGATGGATTTGGAGGGGAGACAGTGGAGGCGGGGAGACTGGTATGGAAACTATTGCAACAGTCCTGGGCCAAGATGGCATGAGCCTGGCTTGCATGATGGCCACCGCCAGCCCTGGAAGGACCAGTGTGTGGTCCAGCAGTCTGGGAGGAGGGGCAGTGGTGGGGATGCCTGGGCCAGTGCAGGGGTCTCGAGTGTTCCCCCTAGGAGGAGGGGGGGGCACAGCCATGTCTTGGAGAGGCTCTCATGGGAGGGAGCCCAGGTTTGCCTGGCTTAGACTGAAGCTGGGCAGTGGGTCACCCTGCTGGGTGGGAGGGATGGGTGGGAGTCTCTGGGTACATTCTTCAGATGCTTTTAGTACTTTTATAAATACAAGCAGCTGAATTCTTTCAAAGAATACACAGGGAACGTACAGTTACTTATGATCCCACGCTGGCAAAAGGCCATAGGCCTTTTAAGGTCCCAAAAAGAGGATTGGATAGAGTTCAGCTTCTCCCACATTTCAGATCGGCTTTCTCTGCACGTGCCTTCACCCCTTCAGCCCTCGGTCAGGGTCGCCTTGTCCTGCCCGCTGTGGGTGGAATCTGGAAGCTGCAGCCAGCATTGGCCTTGGGGCTCAGCATGCTGGCTCTGGGTGGCCTGGGTGCTGAGCGGGCCCTCGGTGTCGGGGCAGGGCAGAGCTGCAGGGTTCCCGGGGTGGCTGAACTCAAGGCACCTGCATTTCCTTGGCTCCTGAACTGTACTTGCTCTGGAGGCCTTGAGTGCCTGTGATTTCCCGCCCTGCTCCCTGCTGCCTCAGGAAGATCTGCGAGGTCACTTTGGCTTTTGTGGATTTGTTCTTCAGTGTGTGGAAGTGGTTTGCTGGGGTCCAGCCTGATGGAGTGCTGAGTGCGCTCTGCTCCTTGGCGCCTCGTAAGTGGGAACGTTGCCCAGCAACCAGGCCCTGGACCCAGCCTCCCAGCACTTTCTGTGGTAGGGCCTCTTTCTGCCCCTTCTGCCCCATCCCTCTTTGGCAGAAGAGCTGGTTGCCTCACTGAGTCACGAAGTCACAGGCAGCACAGCTGAGCCCCCCCCCCCCCCCCCCTGCTGTAGTCCTGCCGTGCGGGATCCCGCACCTCAGGTCCGGGACAGCCCCGCCTCCTCCCAGGGCCCCAGGACGGCCAGGGCAGGTGCGGCCTGGGAGGCGGGCATTCATCTGGAGGCATGGTCCTGGGGAAGGGGAAGCGAGCCCTCTCCATGGGACAGCTA
Source organism: Enhydra lutris kenyoni (assembly GCF_002288905.1). Taxonomy (NCBI): domain Eukaryota; kingdom Metazoa; phylum Chordata; class Mammalia; order Carnivora; family Mustelidae; genus Enhydra; species Enhydra lutris. The sequence goes on along the minus strand of NW_019154180.1, from coordinate 2,858,087 downwards.
CTGTGCCCTCTTCTGCTGCTAGGTCAGCAGGTCCCTAGCCCTGGCGGGCGTCCACACCGTGATGGCAGAGTAGAGTCTTGGCCCTCACTGTCCTGCGGAAAGAGCCTCTCAGCTTTCTGTAGGGAGGCCCGGCCCCGGCAGCCAGCTCCTGGGGCTCCCCGGCAAACGGGCAGCAGTCTCGGCTGTGCCTAGGTGCTGTGCTAGGCCTGGAGCTCAGGTGTGCGGCTGTAGTGCTCAGCCGGAGCCCTGCTCCTGGTGGAGACCTCCAGGAGGCCTGCCAGGTATTGTAGCCCTTACTGCCTTTGGATGTGGTCTGTGTCTGGAAACGGTTTTGCCCATCAGCTCGCTGTCTCTAAGCAAGGTGCTTAGGAGTGGCCACTGTCCCGTTTATCTGTCTGGTCTCGCCAAGGCTGGGGCCCTGCTGGACCCACGGGAGGCGGCTAGGATTGCTGTCTCCCTGTCCAGAGGCTGCAGCTGTGATCCCAGAGCCTGTCACACTGGGAGCCCTCGAACGGTTTAAAGCTGTGACCTGGAGTAGGATAATCTCACAGTGATTTAAGTGTTTCTCAAAAGACAAAATGTCCTTGTTTTGAAAGAGTAAAGCATGGACGTGTACTAATGGCAGATTATTCGGCGGCAAGAGGCCGTGGCGCTTATTTGTTAACACGCGCTGGCCGCCATGGCATTAGGCCTCAGCGAGCCTGCCGGCGGGGAGCTGAGAGCCTGGTGGGAGGATGGTGCCCAGGTCCTGCTGGGCCGGAGGGATGCCACAGGGTCTGTGGGCTTGCCTGGCCCTTCCCCAGCTTCCCCGGGGAGACGATGTCAGCCGTGAGCTTCTTGGGATGAGGCCGAGCCAGTGTGCTTGGGTCAGGTGGGAAGAAAGTACTCCAGGCCCAGAAGAGCAGACGTACATGTGTGCAGAGAAGTGTGAGCGGAACCCAGGCAGGACGCGCAGGGTGCCAGAGCGGGCAGGGCCTTGGTGGGCATCCTTCAAACGAGCCTGCGCCGTGGTTCCTTCTGAGAAAGAGCTCAGAGCTCCAAGGAATTCAGGATTTTCGTCTTGGGCAGTCATTTTGTGTTTTTATGGTGCGAATTTAAAGGTTTTATTTATTTATTTATTTGAGGGAGAGCGTGCACATGAGTGTGAGAGACAGAGCACGAGCAGGGGTAGGGACAGAGGGAGAGGGAGAAGCAGGCTCTTCGATGAGCAGGGAGCCTGCCGACAGGGGACTGGGTCCCAGGACCCTGGGATCATGACCTGAGCCGAAGGCAGACGCTTCACCGACTGAGCCACCGAGGAGCCCTATCATGAGAATTTAAATTTCAGTACTCAGATTCACATTTCTGAGCTTTGCTTTCAGGAATATTTTGTGTTTTTTCCCCAGATAATTTATGGAATTGAAATTTACATCACGTAAAATTTACATCACATAAAATTATCCATCTTGAAGTGGATATTTCAGTGTAATTTAGGCACATGCACAAATAATTCACTTTTTCTAGAGCATGTGTAAGGAGGGGTCATGAGGAGACCTCTGCTGCCTGCTCAGGATTGATGAATTTTGCTCTTTCCCTGCAGGGTCTGTCCGTCCTGGCAGGACAAGTTCAGCTCGCTAAAGGGGGCCCCAGTCGAGGTGAAGGTCCAAGGTGGGTCTGTGTTACGGGAGTTGGGAGTTGGGTGGTAGATTCTGGACAATTCTGAGCTGGTGCGTGGCCGCCTTAGCAAGTTGTACTGAATTTCCTATTGGATGGTGTTTACTTCTGGCTGGCCCTGGAGATCTTGCCAGAGCCTTCTAGAATCAGGGCACGCCCTTCCACACACTTACACACTGTGCATGGGCAAGGAGGACAGTTCCTCTCGTAGGGGCGTGCAGATGAGCCAAGGATGGTCCCCCTGTGCAGCCCATCCAGCAAGGCACCGGAGGCAGAGACCGGTTCTGGCTGATGCTTCCGGTGCTTCTGTCCCTGTCTTCCTGCTGTGTGCGTGCTGGGCCGCTCTCCTGGGCAACCGTCCGTAGGGGCTTGTCTTGTAGCGGCTTCTTTTTGATCCTTTGTGGGCAGAAACTGTCTGTAATCTGGTAATGAACATTAGGTAAAGGAGTGGAAATTACAGTCCTCACAATGGTGTCTCTAAAAGTCACACTTTCTGTGGGCCTGCGTTTGGCTCAGCTACTCCAGGGTGGGTGACCTGGACCCTGGAGCCCCAGTGCAGGCCCCCGCTGTCACTGCCAAATTAATTACCCAGGGATATTGCCCCCCGAGGCTGAAATGGGCTGACAGAACAGGGTGTTGTGTCTTGGAGCCTGTAGGCCTGGCCTGTGGGCCGGCCTGGGCTGCACAGAAGTGCTCCCTCTCACCCAGGTGTGTTATGTCTGGCACTTTCCTACTGATGGGACCGTGTCAAGGCCAGGCGAAACTGGCCGTCAGACTGCATCGGAATTCTTTAACACGCACCTGCACACGGATGCCAACCCCGCCCTTAGCCCCGCCAAAGACTTGACTTGCCATTCCCAGCCTTAGTTTCTTCTTCTGTCAAGTAGGGGTGATAACCTGAGCCTTGCCTGCCTCTGGGAAGTGCGCTGAGTGTCAGAGCAGGTGGCAGATATGGGTGTCTGTCAGAGGGTATAATCCTCCGAAGAGGATCAGGGCGATTCCTAACTCATTTGACCAGTGTTTAGGAGCACCTTCTATGCACCCGGCCTCATTTTGGGAGCGGGTGGTGCTGCTCACGTGGGTCTCGTGTGCAGGCTGAGAGAGACCAGTGATAAATGAAGGCAGGGCAGTTCTGTAAGGGGTGCTGAGAAGTGCCATAAACCAAGGCAGGTGAGGGCAAAGTGGTACGTGGGTTGGGTTGGGAGAAGGGTGGTACTGTTGATCTAAGATCATTGGGGAGGCCCTTTCTTTTAAACACAAATTTGCAGGAAGGGAGGAAGCGAGCCAGGAAGATATCAGGAAGAGCAGTATTCAGGGCAAAGGAACAGCAGGTGCAAAGGGCCTGAGGTAGGCTTGCATGTGCCTTGCAGCTGTGAGGAGTACCAAGGAGGCTTGGGTGGCTGGTGCAGAGTGGAGACCAAGGGGAGAGTGGTGAGGGCAGAGAGGCAAGAGGGCCAGCCACATCAGGCCATGGAAGGACAACTTTTATTCCGAGGAAAGGTGTGGCCGGACTTGGGATTTAACAGCGTCCCTGAGGCCACTGAGCTGAGGACAGGAAGCCTGGGCAGAGGCTGGGAGACTACTGGAAGGCTTTTGCAGTGATGCAGGCAAGACATGGGAGGGGGCAGTGGAAGTGGGAGTGTTGTTGGCCAGATCCTGGATTTATCGTGAGGGGAGGATTGGCCAGACTCACCAAGACTTGGATACGGGCTAAGTAGGAGAGGAGGTGTGGAAGACAGAGGGTTGGGATTCGGGGTTGTGGGCAGGGGCATGCTTGAGGGTATAACTGGTATTCCGTCCATGTTTCCAGGGATATTCCCTCCGTGTTTCACACAGATAGCCTGCTTGATTCGTGCACCAAACCTTCCAGAGCAAATGCCAGTGTCATGCCTGTTCCACTACTGAACATGCGGGGGGGAGGAGATGGGCCTTGCCTCCAAAGGAGTAAAGACGCTGCCACGGAGCTAGGTCGGGGATGCTGAGCTGGCATTGGCCGCAGGCCTCCTAGCTCTGAGTCCTGGCCTTTATATATCAGCTGGTTACTCAGATGTGGCTGGGCAGTCCCTGTACCATGCACTGACTCAGTTTTCCAATCTATAAAATGGAGTTGCGGCCCACCTTCTAGAGTTGCCAGCAAGGTGAAAGGCCTGTACGAAATTGACACATGGGAGCCATGGTTCCTTTTGCTTTGGCCTGGCAAGTTCTCTGAAAGGGGGGCGTGCAGCAACTTCAGAAGGTTCCCTGACCTCTCAGCTCCTCACGTGGCTGGCTGGCTTTTGCTAGAAGCCAGATTTCCTTCTGTTGAAGAACATCCAGTGTGACCCCTTATTTCAGTGCAGGAAACTCTTGCCCAGGAGGTGCAAGTCCCGTGGCATGCTGCCCGCCTGCCTCCCTGTCCATGCAGGCTTTCTGGGCCCAGCCTGGCCTCTTGGGCACTGGCCTGCCAATGCCAGAGCAGAAGCTGTCTCCCTGGAGCAGCACTTGGCACTCTCCTGGGTGCACGGCCTCCTCTCCTGTGTGGGTGGGCGTCTGCAGCAACAGGGTCCTTGTGTTCCAACAGAGATGGTGAAACTCGGCCATGAGCTGATGCTGTGTGGGCTGGATGACCAGGAGCTCGTGAAGGTAAGAGAGGGTCCTCTGTCCCCACAGGCTGGGGGCCTCAGTGAGGCTGGGTCAGGGGTGGGAGGAAGAGCTCCAGTTATGGTGACCAATAGGGCAGAGCACAGGCTGTCCTCGGTTGAAGACTTCATACCCACTGGCACTGCGGTAAGTACTTCGTATGCCGGTAGTTGTCACACTCACCTATGGCAGTAGGTCCTTGTCCTAGTCCCATTTCACAGGGGAGGTGTCAGACCGCTTGTTCTGGGTCACCTAGTGACAGAGCCTGGCCTCAGTCCCAGGCCCCTGGTCGAAAGCCCCTGCACTTCCCCTTTCTGGCTGTTCCCCGCAGCTTTCTATACAGAGGTGGCCCAAGCCCCTGCCCACATCAGTCAGAGAAACCCTGCCCCTGCCCGAAAGTCTTTTTTTTTTTAATTTTAAACTTAAAATTTTTTTCTATTATTTGACAGGGAGATAGAGAGCACAAGTACAGCGGCAAGCAGAGGCAGAGGGAGAAACAGGCAGCAGGGAGCCCGATGCGGGGCTCGATCCCAGGACCCTTGGATCATGACCTGAGCCGAAGGCAGAGGCTTAACCCACTGAGCCACCCAGGCGCCCCTCTGCCCTTAAAGTCTTGTCAAGCTTTTGGAATAATTAGTTTCACATTCTGGGTAGTGCAAATAATGCTACAAGTGTCACTGTATATGTTTTTAACTGAAAACGTGTTTTCCATTCTGTTGGGTGTATAGCTAGGAGTGGAATCGATAGGTCAGTGTAATAATCATACATTTAGCTTTTTGAGGAACTTGGTGCCAAACTGTTTCCCCAAGTGACTGCACTGTTTTACATTCCCACCAGCAGCATGTGAGGCTTCCAGTTTCTCTACATCCTCACGCACATCTGCTCGTCTTTTTGATTGCAGCCATCTTGGTGTGTGGGAAGGGCTGTCTCGTGGTTTTGATTTGCATTTCCCTGGTGACTAATGATGTTGGGCATCTTTTCATGTGCTTGTGGCCATTTGTAGATCTTCTTTAGAGAAATGTCTGTATTCAGTTCTTTTGCCCACTCTTTCATTGGGTTATTTGTCTTTCATTGTTGAGTTGTAAGAATTCGTTATATTTTCTGGATACAAGCGATGTCAGACATTTGATTTACAGATCTTTTCTCCCATTCCCATACCTGATGTGTACTTTGGAGCACAAAACTTTCTAGTTTCAATGCAGCCCAGTTTATTTACTTTTTCTTTTGTTGCTTGTGCTTTGGCATTATGTCTAAGAATCCACTGCCAAATCCTGAGTCATGAAAATTGACACTTGTGCTTTCTTCTAAGAGTTTTATCGTTTTAGTTCTCACAGTTAGGCCTTTGATCCATTTTGAGTTAGTTTTATGTATGGTGTATGGTAGGGGTCCCACTTTGTTCTTTCGCCATGGCTGTTTAGTTTTCCTAGCACCATTTGTTGAAAAGACCATTCTTACCTCATTGAATTGTCTTGGCATCCTTGTTGAAGATCAGTTAACTGTAAATGTGTGCGTTTATTTCTGGAATCTCCATTCTGCTCCACTGATGATGATGATGATTATTATTTATTATTATTTATTATTTATTTCTGTCCTAATGCCATGCTATCTGGATTACTGTAGCTTTATAGTCAGTTGTAATTTGTGAATCCTTCAACTTTGCTCTTTTTAGTGATTGTTTTGGCTATGGGGAATCCCTTGAATTTCCATATGAATTTTGGAATCAGCTTGTCAATTTCTGCAAAAAAGCCAGTTGGAATTTTGGTGGAGATTGTGTTGAACCTGTGGATCGTTTTGGGGAGTGTTGCCATCAACTGTATGAAGTTTTCCTATCCATGAACATGGGGTGTCTTTCCATTTATGTAGGTTTTCCTTAATTTCTTTCAAAGCTGTTTTGTAGCTTCTGGTGCACACATCTAAATTTGTTCCTAAGTATTTTATTCCTTATGATCTTATAATTGGGATTGTTTTCTTTTTAAAAAATTTTTATTTGGATTCAATTTAGTTAACACACAGTGTATTATTAGTTTCAGGGGTAGAATTTAGTGATTCATCAGTGGCATAGAACACCCACTGCTCACTACATCATGTGCCCTCCTTGATGCCCATCACCCAGTTATTCCCCCCGACCTCCCCTCCAGCAACCCTCAGTTTGCTTCCTAGAGTTCAGCGTCTCTTATGGTTAGCCTCCCTGTCAATTTTCATCTTATTGTATTTTTCCTTCCCTTCTCCCATGTTCATCTGTTTTGTTTCTTAAACTCCACATATGAGTGAATTCATATGGCATTTATCTTTCTCTGACTTTGTTCGCTTGGCATAATACCTTCTAGTTCCATCCATGTCTTTGCAAATGACAATATTTCATTCTTTTTGATAGCTGAGTAATGTTCCTCTGTGTGTGTGTGCGTGCGTGTGTGTGTGTGTGTGTGTGTGTATGTGTGTGAGAGAGAGAGAGAGATACACACTCCACATCTTTATCCATTCGTCTGTTGATGAACGTTTGGCTATTGTGACATTGCTGCTATAAACATTCGGGTGCACGTGTCCCTTCAGATCACTACATTTGTATCTTTGGGGTAAAAACCCAGTAGTGCAATTGCTGGGTCGTAAGGTAGCTCTATTTTCAACTTCTTGAGGAACCTTCATACTGTTTTCCAGAGTGGCTGCACCAGCTTGCATTCCCACCAACAGTGCAAGAGGGTTCCCTTTTCTCCACATCCTTCTTGAACATCTGTCATTTCCTGACTTGTTAATTTTAGCCATTCTGACTGGTGTGAGGTGGTAGCTCACTGTGGTTTTGATCTGTGTTTCCCGGATGCCAAGTGATGTTGAACATTTTTTCATATGTCTCTTGGCCATTTGTATGTCTTTGGAGAAATGTCTGTTCATGTTTCCTGCCTATTTCTTGATTGGATTATTTGGGTTTTCAGTGTTGAGTTTGATAAGCTCTTTATAGATCTTGGATACCAGCCCTTTATCTGATAGGTCATTTGCAAATATCTTCTCCCATTCCATAGGTTGCCTTTTAGTTTTGCTGATTGTTTCCTCTGCTGTGCAGAAGCTTTTATCCTGATGAAGTCCCACTACTTCATTTTTGCTTTTGTTTCCTTTGCCTTTGGAGACATGATATGTCTAGCAGGAAATTGCTGTGGCCAGGGTCAAAGAGGTTGCTGCCTGTGTTCTTCTCTAGGATTTTGATGGATTCCTGTCTCACACTGAGGTCTTTCATCCATTTTGAGTTTATTTTTATGTATGGTGTAAGAAAATGGTTCAGTTTCTTTCTTCTGCGTGTGGCTGTCCAGTTTTCTCCACACCATTTATTGAAGAGACTGTCTTTTTTCCATTGGACGTTCTTTCCCGTTTTGTCAAAGATTAGTTGACCATAGAGTTGAGGGTCCATTTCTGGACTCTCTGTTCTACTGATCTGTGTTTCTGTTTCTGTGCCAGTACCATGCTGTCTTGATAAATTACATCGTTATAATAGAGCTTGAAATCTGGCATTGCGATGCCTCCAGCTTTGGTTTTCTTTTTCAGCATTCCTCTGGCTATTCAGGGACTTTTCTGGTTCTATACAAATTTTAGGATTGTTTGTTCCAGCTCTGTGAAAAATGCCAGTGGTATTTTGGTAGGGATTGCATTAATGCGTAGATTGCTCTGGGCAGCTTAGACATTTTAACAATATCTGTTCTTCCAACCCATGAGCATGGAATGTTTTTCCATTTCTTTGTGTCGTCCTCAATTTCTTTAATATTCTGTAGTGTCTAGAGTACAGATTTTTTACTTCTTTGGTTAGGTTTATTCCTAGATACTTACGGTTTTCGGTGCAATTGTAAATGGGATTGAGTTCTTGATTTCTCTTTCTGCTGCTTCATTGTTAGTGTATAGGAAGGCAACTGACGGGGTGCCTGGGGGGCTCGGTCGGTGAAGCGTCTGCCTTCGGCTCAGGTCATGACCCCTGGGTCTTGGGATCGAGCCCACATCGGGCTCCCTGCACGGCAGGGAGCCTTCCTCTCCCTCTCTCCTGCCTGCTGTTCCCCCTGCTCATGCTGTCTCTTGCTCAAATAAATAAATAAATAAATAAAATCTTAAAAAACAAAAAAGAAATGCAACTGACTTCTGTGCATTGATTTTATATCCTCCGACTTTGCTGAATTTCTGTATCGGTTCTAGCAGTTTCTTTTTTGATGGAGTCCTTTGGCTTTTCTACATGGAGTATCATGTCGTCTGCAAAGAGCAAAAGTTTCACTTTGTTGATTCGGATGCCCTTTATTTCTTTTTGTGGTCTGATTGCTGAGGCTAGGACCTCCAGTGCTATGTCGAACAACAGTGGTGAGAGTGGGCACCCCTGTATGTTCCTGACCTTTGGGGAAAGCGCTCAGTGTTTCCCCATGGAGGCGGATACTCGCTGCAGGTCTTTCATAGATGGCCTTTATGGTGTGGAGGTTTGTTCCCTCTCTCCTATGCTGGAGGGTTAGGAAGGGATGCTGTATTTTGTCAGATGCTTTTTCTGCATCTATTGAGAGTATCATATGGTTCTTGTCCTTTTTTTAATTATGTCGTGTGTCACACTGATTGATTTCTAGATGTCAAACCACCCTGTAGCCCAGGAATCAATCCCACTTGGTCATGGTGAATAATCCTTTTGATGTACTGTTGGATCCTGTTGGCTAGTGTCTTGGGGAGAAATTTTGCATCTGTGTTCATGAGGGTTATTGGTCTCTAGTTCTCCTTTTTAGTGGGATCTTTGGTTTTGGGATCAGGGTGATGCTGGCCTCATAGAATGAGCTGGGAAGTTTTCCTTCCATTTCTCTTTTTTGGAGCAGTTTCAGAAGAATAGGTATTAATTCTTCCCAATGTTTGGTAGAATTCCCCTGGGAAGCCCTCTGGCCCTGGACTCTTTGTTGGGAGATTTTTGATGACTGCTTCAATTTCTTTGCTGGTCTGTTTGGATTTTCTGTTTCTTCCTGTTTAAGTTTTGGTAGTTTATATGTTTCTAGGAATTTCTCTGTTTCTTCCAGATTGCCTAATTTGTTGGTATATAGTTGCTCATAATATGTTCTTATAATTGCATTTCTTCAGTGTTGGTTGTGATCTTTCCTCTTTCATTCATGATTTTATTTATTTGGGTCCTTTCTCTTTTCTTTTTGATAAGTCTGGCCAGGGGTTTATCAATCTTATTAATTCTTTCAATAAACCAGCTCCTAGTTTTGTTGATCTGTTCTGGGTTGGTTTTTTTTTTTTTTTAATTTCTATGTTATTGATTTCTACTCTAATCTTTATTATTTCTCTTCTCCTGCTTGAGTTAGGTGTTATTTACTGTTCTTTTTCCAGATCCTTAAGGTGTAAGGTTAGGTTGTATATTTTGAGACTTTTTTTGCCTCTTGAGGAAGGCCTCTATTGCTATATACGTCCCTCTTAGGACCACTGTGCTGCATCCCAAAGGTTCTGAACTGTCGTGTTTTCATTTTCATTTCTTCCATGTATTTTTAAAATTCTTCTTTAATTTCCTGGTTGTCGCATTCATTCTTTCGTGGGTTGTTCTTTAACTTCCATGTATTTGTGGTCCTTCCAAATTTCTTCTTGTGGCTGCCTCAAGTTTCATACCATTGTGGTGGCCTTAAAATATGCATGGTATGATCTCAGTCTTTTTGTACCAGTTGAGACCTGATTTGTGACCCAGGATGTGATCTCTTCTGGAGAATGTCTCATGTGCACTAGAGAAGAATGTGTGTTCTGCTGCTTTAAGATAAAATACTCTGAATGTATCTGTGAAGTCGTCTGTCAGTCCAGCGTTTCATTCAAAGCCCTTGTTTCCTTGTTGATCTGTTTAGATGATCTGTCCATTGTTGTGGATGCAGTGTTAATACTATTATGGCATTATTATCAATGAGTTTCTTTTATTTTGTTAGTAATTGGTTTACATATTTGGCTGCTCCCACATTACAGGCATCAGTATTTACAGTTGTTAGATCTTCTTCTTGGGCAGACCCCTTTATTGTGATATAGTGCCCTTCTTCATCTCCTTTTATAGTCTCTGGTTTAAAATCTCATTGGTCTGATAGAAGGATTGCTACTCCAGCACTCTTTTGATGCCCACTCTTTTTGATGCATGATAGATGGTTCTCCACCCCCTCACTTTCAGTCTGGAGGTGTCTTTGGGTCTAAAAATGAGTCTCTTGTAAGCAGCGTATCAGTGGGTCTTATTTTATTTATCTATTTTTTGTCCTTTGTGACACCTTATGTCTTTTGATTGGAGCATTTAGTCCATTTACATTCAGAATAATTATTGAAAGATAAGAATTTAGTGCCATCGTATTACCTATAAAGTCGTCGTTCTTGGCCATTATCTCTGTTCCTTTCTGGGCTTTGTTATTTTGGGGCTCTCTCTCCGCTCATAGGATCCCCTTTAATATTTCTTGCAGGGCTGGTTTAGTTCACTAATTCCTTTAGTTTTTGTTTGTCCTGGAAGCTTGTTTACCTCTCCTTCTGTTCTGAATGACAGCTTTGCTGGATAAAGTATTCGTGGCTGCAGATTTTTCCCAGTTAGCACATTGAATGTGTCATACCAGTCCTTTCTGGCCTGCCAGGTCTCTGTGGTAGGTCTGCTGCCAGCCTTATGTGTCTACCGTTGTAGGTTAAGGACCTCTTGTCCCGAGCTGCTTTCAGGATTTTCTCTTTATCCTTGTAATTTGCAAGCTTCACTATAACATGTCAAGGTGTTGATCTATTTTTGTTGATTTTGAGGGGGGTTCTCTGTTCCTTCTGCACTGGAACTTCCCAGATTAGGGAAGTTCTCAGCTATAATTTGTTCAAATAAGCTGCCTGCCTCTTTCTCCTCCTCATCTTCTGGAAATCCTATAATATGGACATTATTTTGCCTTATGGGATCACTGAGTTCCCTCAGTCTACCTTCATGATCTAATAATTTTCTTTCCCTCTTCTTTTCAACTTCATTATTTTCCATCATTTTATCTTTTAGATCACTGATTCGCTCTTCTACTTCATTCATCCTCTTTTTTTAAAAAAGATTTTGTTTATTTATTTGACACACACACAGAGATTGAGAGAGAGAGAGACAGTGAGAGAGGGAATACAAACAGGGGAAGCGACAGAGGGAGAAGCAGGCTTCCTGCCGAGCAGGGAGCCTGATGTGGGGTTCGATCCCAGGACACTGGGATCCTGACCTGACTGAAAGGCAGATGCTTGATGACTGAGCCCCCCAGGTGCCCTCATTCATCCTCATTTTTATGACCTCTGCTTGGGACTACATCTTGGTTATAGCATTTTTAATTTTGGCCTGACTAGATTTTAATTCTTTTATCTCTGCAGTAGGGGATTCTCTAGTTTCTTCTATACTTTTTTCAAGCCTGGTTAGTATCCTTATAATTGTCTTCAGTTCTAGTTCAGACATTTTACTTGGGTCTGCATTGATTAAATCTCTGGCTATCGTTTCTTTCTGTTCTTTCTTTTGGGGTGAATTCCTCCATCTTGTCATTTTGGAGGGAAAAAAATACAAAAAGAAATAAGAAAAAAAAAAAATGAAAAAAAAAACCTTAAAAATTATGTAAGATAAAATAAAATACATATAGGAACCTAGATCCTAGGTGTGCTTTGGTCTGCTTGTGACAAGAAGTTTCTGTGGGTCATTTTTCTGGTTTGTCGATGTGCGAGATATTCTCCAAGACTTCTGATTGATTTCATGGGTGTTCAGAATGATCCAGTCTTTATCTAGCTGTGTTCCAGTCACGCTACTCCTCTGTTGTCTTATCGCTCGCCCTGGAATTGTTTTCTCAATTTTATTTTTGTGTTACTGTTTGCTAGCGTGTGGAAATACAATTAACGTTTGCATATTGCTCTTGTATCCTGCTGGGTTGCTAAACTTGCATGCTAGTTCCGGTGATCTTTCTAGTGGATCCCTTAAGGTTTTCTATATATAAGGTTGTGTCATCTGCAAATAGAGATCGTTTTATCCCGGCCTTTTGAATTTGCATGTTTTAAATTTCTTTTTTCTTGCCTAATTGCTCTGGATAACACCTCCAGGGTGGTGTTGAATGGAAGTGGCAAGAGTGGGCATCCTTGTCCTGTTCGTGATTTGAGGAGGAAAGCATTCGATTGCCACTGAGTGTGATGTTACCCCTTTATCAGGTGGAGGGTGCTCCCTTCTCTTCCTGTTTGTTAGTGTTTGTATCCTGAAAGGGTGTTGAATTTTGTAAATGCTTTCTCTGCATCTGCTGAGCTGATTGTGAGGTTTTGTCCTTTATTCTTCCTTCTTTTGTGATGTTCCAAGTTTCTTTCCGGTATCATTTCACTTATTTCTGAAGGACGGCCTTTAGCAATTCTTTTGGAAGTGGTCTGCTGGGTCCAAGTTCTCTCAGTGTTCACTTATTTGAGTCTGTCCAGTTCCCCTTCGTTCTTGGTGGATATATTTACTGAATACGGAATTTTGTGTTGACAGTTCTTTCTCCATAGGTTCTGATGAGAAATCTGCAGTCATTTGGATAGTTTTGCCCCTCTGGGTCATGCATTGATTTTCTCCTGTTGCTTTAAAACTTTTTTCTTTGTCATTAGTTTTCAGCAATTTATGTGTTTGTGGGAATATTTCTTCAGGTTTGTCCTATTTGGAATCACTCAGCTTCTCAGATCTGTAAGTTTGTGTCTTTTTCTGAATTTGGGAAGTTTTCAGCCATCATCCCTTCAAATATTTTTTCAGCCCACATGTTTTTCTCCCCTCCTTTTGGGACTTCTGTGACACACGTGTTAGACCTTTTATTATTGTACCACATGTCCATGAGGCTCTTAATTTTTTTCGGTGTTTTTTTCCTTGCTGTTGCTCACAATGGATAGTTTCTGTTAATCTATTTTCAAGTTCACTGACTCTCGCCTCTGTCCCTTCCAATCTGCTGTTTGGGCCACAAGTGAGTTTTTTATTTCAGTTATTCTATTTTCCAGCTCTAAAAGATATTTCCTGTTTTTAAAAAAATTTCTTTGCTGACGTTTTCTGTTTTAACTTTTGTTTCAAGAGCGTTTGCGGTGACGTACTGAGCATTTTTGTAATGATCACTTTAACTTTGTCAGGGAATTCCAGCATCTGCACCGTCTTGTGATGGGTGTCTGCTGATTGTCTTTTCTTGTGCAAGTTGAGATTTTCACGGTCTTCTTCATGTGCCAAATAATTGTGGATTGCATCCCGGACATTCCTGACTATGACTTTGTCTCTGGGCCTTGTTAAATTTTACGGGGAATGTGGGTGTTTGTGTTTCAGCAGGCACGTGACCCGCTTAGGGTTAAACTGCACGTCCTGCCTCCTCCTCTGGCCTGTGGTTCCAGCCAGCGTCAGCTCAGTGTCTGCAGCCTTTGTGCTGCTGCTTGGCCCTGTCCTGCGTGCGCACCACCCGACAGTCTCCTGGGACCTGGCTGTTGACCTCTCCCCTGTAATCATTCTTTAGGATGTTTATGAAGATCAGATCTACCCCTGCATGCGTGGGCGTGAGGCCAGGCATTTGTAAACAAATTTGTAGGGTTACTTTCCTTAGATCTTCCCTTCCTGTCTTCTCTTTGGTTCTATCTGGCTTCTGGGGAAAGGGCCATCCTTTGCTGTCCCACAGCCATAAACTAGCCACTTCTGTGACTGTAACACCGTGGTGGGAGGGCAGAGTGGAAGAAGCAGTGAAGGGTTTGCGCTCCCCCCACCGTAGCTCCACTGAATGGAGAGGAAGGTTCCCTGCTCCCAGAGCAGTTTTCTGTTGTCACCTTTGTTGCTGCTGCCACCCCTGCCATGACATTGCCTGGCATCTGGGGTCGTAGAGCAGAGAGAGAGAAGGCCAGGGATTTCCCTTGTTCTCCCTGAGTGTTAGGGGTTTCCTTTTCTGGAGCTCTCTGTACCATTATGCTCCCTTCTGGGTTTGACCTAGGCTGAGTGCAGGTCCAGGGAGACCAGAGGAGAGAACATGGTAAGTCATCACCAGTCTCAGTGGTAACTTTGGACTCTGGTCTTCTAAGACTTTAGACACCCAACACACACATTCTGTCCCACTCCTAGGTGTGGGTGCTCACTGGGTGGGGGAAGCTGGTCCCTCAGTCTTACCTGGAACTCTAATCCCTCTCTTCCTTTTTATCTTTAAAGATTTTTTTCATTGTGGTAAATTGCACATAGCATAATATTTACCTTTTAAAAAAGATTTTAGTTAGAGAGATGGAAAGCACAAGTGGGCAGTTGTAGGGAGAGGGAGAAGCAGGCTCCCCACTGACCCTGATGTGGGGCTTGATCCGAGGATCCCAGGACCATGACCTGAGCTGAAGGCAGACGCCTGACTGAGCCACCCAGGCACCCCAATATTTACCATTTTGACCATTAAAAAGATTTCCCAGCAGGCTCTGAAGGGTTCTTTTTTAAAAACATTGTTTTGTTGTGGTGAAATACACATAACATAAAATTCACCATCTGAACTATTTTTAAGGGTGCAATCAGTGGCACTAAGTACATCTATCTAGTTCCAGAACATTTTCATCACCCTTAAGGGGATCCCGTGCCCATTAAGCCGTCATTCCCTATTACCCACAGACCCTGGCCCCCATCACTCTACTGTCTCTGTTTCACATAAACAGAGTCATACGGCACGTGGCCTTTTGTAACGGCTTCTTCACTTAGCATGATATTTGTACATGGATCAGTACTTCATTCTTTTTTATGGAATACAAAATAAAAACAAAAAAATAATGTATGTCAGCATATTGGAAGCTGGGAGCTGGGGTACAGGTATAAGATCATTAGGTTTGGTCAAAGCCCATAGTCTGGAATTTGAGCTGGGAATATCAGGGTGAGCTTTTAATGTATTTTAACTAAAAAACAGTGTGTGGATATATATGTATTTACTTGCTCTTTGTATTTCCTTGCTTCTTGGCCTCTTAAAAGGCCAAGAACAATGACACTCCGGTTGTAACACAGGCCTGGGGCAGGAAATGTACCAGTTGTGTCAGGAGCACCTTGTCACACGAGAGAACAGGGCAGATACCCGAGACTCGCGTTACACGTGGACAGTGACTGCAGCAGACTGAGCCCCTTCTGTGAACTCAAATCCGTGAGTTCGTAATATTTTTAAAAAGTAATTTTGATACTGAAGGCACAAGTAAAAAGAAAAAAAAAATAGATCCGTTAGACTTCACTAAAGTGAGCCACTTTGGTGCTTCAAAGGACATCGAGAAAGCGGAGAGAATCCACAGACTGAAAAGAGTTTCGTCAGTCATAGATCTGGCAAGGGTCTACCATCCAGAGTGTACAAAGAACTCTCACAACTCTGTGAGAAAAAAACAAGTAACCCGACTCAAAAATGGGCAGAAGCTCCGAATACATTTCTCCCAAGATCAGCAAATGACCAAGGAGCATGTTTTCAGGTGCCGCCCGTCATTGGGGGCGCAAACCCAACCGCGGTGAGGTCCCGCTGCACAGCCCCGAGTGTGAGCAGACAGACACGGGCAGCGCCAGGCGGTGTAGCCACAGGGGCACATGGTCCAGCGGCTCCTCCGAGTGGTGAGCCCCGCAGGGGCCCCGTGACCAGCGCTTCCGCTGTCAGCTGTAGGGCCACGCAGAAACTTGTCCCGGAGTGGGAAGTATTGCTTAAGAGCCAAAAAGTAGGGAAAAACCCCAATTCCCCTTAACTGGGGAATGGACAAACCAGCAATAATGAGGGACCTTGAAAACGTGATGCTGAGTGAAGGGGCCGGTCCCAAAAGCCCCCACACGTGAGATTCCATTTATAGGAAGTGTCCAGAAGAGGCAGATCCATGGGTGCTGGGGACTAGGGTGGGGGTGGGGGGTGGGGACAGGAGCACTTTTGGGGTGATGGTGATGTCCCGGACTTAGCAAATGGCAGTGGCTGCACAGCTCTGTGACTGTCCTGATAACCAATGAGCCTTAGAAAGGGTCATTTCCTGGCGTGTGCATCTCAGTACAGATACGAGCGCGGCTGAACGAAGAGGGTTGCTGGTGAGCACTGGGCTGGGGTGGGGGCAGCTGTCAGAGTCAGGGCTGTGCTGAGGAGGGGGCAGCGGGCAGGACGTCCCAGCTCTGGCCGCTGGTCAAGGCTTTGTGGGGTCCTGTGTGATAGCTGCTCTCGCGTTTCTGCCCAGGCTGCCTCCTGTCCAGGCCGTGTCCCGTGCGCCGCACCTCAGCTCTGCTCCAGGGTTGTGTGCGGGTGTGTCTCTTGGGCTCTGTCACTGGGGCAGACTGGGAGGACGAGGCAACAGGAGGCAGTGATGGGTCCAAGGAGCCAGTTTTAGGCTGATGAGCTTCCAGAGTCCCCTCTCTCGACGCAGCCGAGGGCCAGGCCGGTGGGGAAGGCCTCCCAAGGAGCCACGCTGGGGGATGCGTGTTGGGCCCTTCGTGAGGCTGGGAGCGCTCAGTGACCACAGTCCCCAAGCCAGTCGTAAATGCTGCCGGCCCAAGCGCTCCTTTCCAGCGGCCCCAGCAGGGCAGGGTGTGGGGTGGGGCCCCTGCGGCTAGTGAGCGCGCCCGCCCTTCCCTGCCCAGGGCCGGGCCTGCGCCCAGAAGCAGTTGCACCTCCTGGACCAGCTGCTGGATGCCGTCCGGAGCCTGACTGTCGGATACTCCAGCTGCCCCAGGTAAAGGCTCAGGATGGGCCCTCTGAGGAAGGCCCGGTGGGCGCCCTTGGAGCTTTATGTGGAGCTGGCGAAGCTAGGGGGCCCACGGGGTGCCTAGGCCCAGCAGCAGGTGCATCTCCAGCTGGGGTCTTCACTTCCGCGTGGGCAGCACAGCTACACACTGGCCCGGTCGGGGGTGAGTCCAGCCTCACCTGCCGGAGAAGGTGGGCTCTTGAAGGACCGGGGCCCGGTCCCGGCCGCCCAAGCAGGTCAGGGACTAGGGGAGACATCGTCTCCTGGCTCCCCTGCCCGGGCTCCCTTTGCCCTCTGGCCAGGGGTCTCAGCAAGTCTGCGGACAGTCCCTGGAGGCCATGCCCTGGCCAGTGACAGCGTGGCCTTGGGGCTGCCTTGGCAGTGTGAAGGAGCACTTAGAGGGCACCAGAGAGAAGAATGAGGCACTGCTGGGGGAGCTCTTCTCCGGTCCCCGCCTGCAGACACTCCTGAGCCCAGAGTGTGACCTGTGGCCCCTGGACATGCAGCCACTCCTTGACCAGCAGAGCACTGACTGGCCGAGGTATGTGTCCCACTTGGTTCCGTCACCTGAGACCAGCCCTTGCACGTGTGGCCTGAGGGTGATCTGATGCCTGGCGTGGCTCTGAGCCAGATGTGCCCTCTCTCTCCCTGCAGGGCCAGCCCCCCTGTGCAGCCTGAGGAGGGGAAGGTGACGGAGCTGGCCGGGAAGTTGCGGGAGAGTGCTGCCATGCTGCAGATGCTCAGGGCAGAGGTGAGGGGCGCCAGCTCCTGGAGGCTGTGGTGCTTGGGTGGGAGGGCCTGACTGGGCCCTTCGTGGCTCAGGGCAGGGAGTATTGCTTCCCCAGGCCCAGCTGGCCCACCTTTACCATGAATGTGTTACGAGGCGGAACTGAGGTGGTATAGGCACAGGGCTCAGTGGGTTCTAGAATGCTGTAGGTGCTCAGCCCATGGGAAGGAGAGAGGCAGGCAAACTTCGGGCAGATGTGGGAAGGCTTTCTGAAGAATGGAAAGGATTTGCCTCCTGCAGGCGATGCACTGGGCCCTGGCGTCTGGGCTTTCATGCATTTTCTTATAAGTGGCCTTCCCAGCAGCCCTTGGCCTGGCCTCCTCCTTTTCCCAAGGAGGAGGCTGTGGCCCCCACAGGCAGAGGCCTGTGGCAGCTTTGGTCAAAACCCACTTGCTCTTTTTTGCCTTTGGTCCTGTGTATCTGGTGCGGGAAGAGACTTGGTAGCCCTGGGGCGAGCAAGGCAGCCTCAAGGGTCCCTCTGCCTCTGGCTTTGCAGTGCTTCGCACAGCACAAGCAGGGGGCTGCTGTGAGTGCGGCTGACCCCAGCACCCTGGACCAGAAGCTGCGCCTGGTCATCTCAGACTTCCACCAGCTCGTCGTGGCTTTTCTTCAAGTCTATGATGACGAGCTGGGTGAGTGCTGCCCGCGCCCAGGCCCCTACCTCCACCCGTGTGGCCCCATCATCCAGGCCGTGTACCAGACTCTGACATCGTGCAGCCAAGTAAGAATCCCCCTTTCCTCCTGTGCTTCCCCTCCCTCCCAGCTGGCGGATGTACTGGGAGGGGCTTGGTGCAGTTGGGCTCTGGCCTCGGCCTGGGGCCTGGGGCAGGTGGGGAGGGCGCTTCTCATGGTGCATGGAAGGGATGAGGGCTGGCATGGATTCCCCTGGGAGTCCGTCACACTGCACTTTGGGGTGCTGTTAGCTGAGCCAAGACCCTGGGCCTGTCCTGCCTGCACTGGGTCCTAGCTCCTAGCCTCTGTCGCTGTATCGGTCTCACTCGGTCTTCACGTGATGCCCGAATGTGTCATGGCTAGTTCATTCTTGTGTATGACCAAGAACTCTGCCGGACACACAGACAGATGTTTGCCAGTCTGTGCTCCTGACCCAGCTCACATAGGAAAAAGTGGCCTCACAATGCTGAGTCGACCACATAAATATTTACTTACTCATTTTTTTGTTCCGCCTTTCAGACCCCTGGAGTCCAAGCTAACACTCTGATGTCGGCTCAGGGCTTCCGCCATATTTGCTGTGTTTTTTACCAATTTTAGTTTAAGTGCTGCTGAAGCAAGCACTGTCTTGGTTTTTTAACACGAAGACTCCCAGACTTCCAAAGCTCTGACCAGCCTGTCCTTTGCAGCTCTGCCAGCAGGGCAGGAGAGGGTACATTCCTTTCTCATCAGGAAGGCCCTCCCCTTTTGTTAATCTTGGGACATTGATTTTTCCCACTGTGCCTGTGGCTTTGCTTGGCTACTAGTGTGGGATGGGACACGTAATTGTGTGGCATCCCCACTGGGCCTGGAAGAAGGAACTTAGGATGGAGAGCTCTGATCAGTGACTCTCCAGCTCCTGGTAGTCCTCTCCTCTCCCGGGGCTGTTCTTGGGGGTGAAGACCCCGTGCTTGAGGGTCTGGGGAAGAGCACATGCTCGGTGCGAACCCGGGGGGGAGGCAGGAGATGGCTTCTGCAGATCAGCCCACCAGCGTTTAATGCCTATGTGCCTCCCTCTCTCTGTCCCTCCCAGCTGTTGAAAGTGGTCATGGAGGTCACAGACACCTCGGCCAAAGCCGTGGAGATGGTGAAGCGGCAGCAAGGCGAGCAGATCTGTTGGGGCAGCAACAACTCTGTCATGAGTCTAGGTATGTGGTTGCCACTCGCTGGGGCTGGGCCTGCCTGCTCCATGGTCAGAGGCAGGGCCGTCCCCGTGCGCCTCGGCCTGGTGCCTGCTTCACATGCGGCTGCTTCTTGCTCCACCAGAATTTGGGGAGTATTTGGGGACCGTCCCCCACTTTCTTACTCTTCTGATGCATAAGGTTTTTCTTCCCTTGGGGGGAAAATGCTTTCTACAGATTATAAAATAAAACAGTTGTGGGAAAATTGGGATGACCCCAAGCTGTGCAGAGGTCTACTAAAAACAGTCCATGACCTGGTGGCCCAGAGATGTTTGATATTCATATTTTGGTCTATTTATCTCTATTTTTTATCCTTTCATCCTTTTTTATTTTTTTGTGTAAGTATCATCACAGCACATACACACTTTTATATTATGTTCTTTTCCTGGGACCACATGATAAGCATTTTCCTGGGGTGCCTGGCTGGCTTAGTTAGTAGAGCTTGTGACTCTTGATCTTGGGGTTGTGAGTTCAAGCCCCACGTTGGATGTAGAGATAACTTAAAAAAATATTATAAGCATTTTCCCATGTTCTGGAAGTAACGTTTTCAATTGTCAAACACACTTCTGTTCAGGTATTTGTTATAAGTTGCTTAACATTTTCTATTATCCAGCCTATAGGTCATTTTCAGCTTTTTGCTATTATATATGATGCTGTTACAAGACTTATAATAGCAGAAAATGGAGACAGCCCAAGGTTTTCACGTTGGGAGGTGCTTTGGTAAATGATGGTGTATGATTATGGTGGGATAGTGTTTGTTGTTTCCAAGGTTGGTTACGGCGACATAGAGCTGCACGGCACAGAATGTCAAAGGGAAGCTGCAGGCCGATCTCCCCTGTCTAAAGGACAGACATGTAGAAGAACCCCTGTGGGGAGCGAGCCGGGATGTGGACGCTGTGTTGGAATCAGAGGCGGTGTTACTCATTTCTTTTCTCTCTCCTGCTCTGTAGTCTTCAGATACTCCTAGTGAACACGGGTAATGCACCCCTCCCCCTGGCAAGCTTGCCAAAGGATGCAGGAAACGTGTTGAGACATAAAGTGTGTTCCCATCATCGACTGTGCCCTGAGGATGGGGCTCCCGGTGTCGTGGTGGTGAGGCCCGTCCCTGTTGGCTAACTGTGGCCTCTGTGCCAGAACGGATTCTTCTGACATTTCTGTTATTGAATGGGGCGGATGGGATCTGCATTTAGTTTCAATTAAACTTTTCTTCTGAGTAAATTTACCGTTTTATTATGGAAATATGCATTCAGAAAAGCTCTTTTTTATAAGAGAAATAGTGCTTAGTGAGGAACCTCAATTCAGAGGGAGTAGAATAGGAATGGGATATAGTTGGGTATTTTCCCTGCGCTCTGGCCAACCCCCTTTATTCCAATTCAAGTGATTTTAAAGTGAATACTTGTGTAACCATGACCCAGGTCAAGAACTAGAACATGATAACACCCTAGGAAGCCCCACGTGTCTTTTCCCGTTGACGGCTAGCTGCCATCCTAACCAGACGGTGGTGACGTCTCTGGGAGACTCATCTGCCATGCCTGTCTGTCATTTGTTTGTGTTCATCGCCCCGTAGCTGGCAAACTCTTAAAGAGCTGGGTAGGAATCTTGTGTTCGGCATGTGATGTGAACCCAGCTGCGGACCCCGTGGAGACCCTTCCATGGGCCCTCTGCTCCTCTGGGGCTCAAGAGCCGCTTGGTCTTTGGCTCTGGACAGTCAGATTCAAATCAGTCTTGGTGCAGATGGCCTTGACTTTCTCCCTTTCGGAGTTCGCCGAGTTTCTCGGATAGGTAGCCTCGCTTCTCATCAGCACTCAGTTGATGGCTCTTCCTTCTCCTTCACTTCCTGCTTGTTCTGAGCCTCAAGGTCAGCCAGAGGCGATCGTTCAGGTCTTTGTCCGTCCTCTCCTGGGAACTGGCACAGCCTTGGGTGTGCATGTGGCCTTCTAGACTGCCAGGCCTGCGGAACTCCTCAGAGCCCTTGTGGACCCCCCACTCCCCACCTGCTCCCAAGTCCTGGCGTTTGCTTGTAAATGTTTACCTGCAGGGCACCCCCAAGGAGTGCCTTAAGGTCACAGAGCCTCTGAGCCCTCCCTCTGTGTGGACTTGCCATCCAGCCCTCTCTGCGGGCAGCCAGCCGCCTTGGCCTTGCCACATATATACCGGGTACTCGCGGGATCTCTTCTCTCTGACAGACCTGCCACAAGCTCATCCATTTTAAGATTTGTCCTAACATTTATCCTAGTCACCACTGTCACTGTGACTCCCCCCGCCACTATACATAATTGCTGTTAATAAAATGCCATCATTAATGGAATGATGGTCCTTAGTGTCCTTCACAGGACTGCTGGAGGGCTAACCGTGACGTCTGAGCTGTGTGAACCCCTCCCTCCCCCTCCTTCTGCGGGGTGGCCCACAGACTCAGCCTTGAGATCCTGGCCCCCTCGGTGGGTCTGGAGAGAGGGGAGGGAAAGTGCGGCCCCTCCAGATGTTGTTTGAGATGAGTTCTTGGGCCACAGACAGACACACCAGGGAAGCAGTCCATGCTGACTCCATGCCAGGGCCAGTCGGAACGGCCTTCCCGCCTTCCCTGTGTCCCACCTGACCGAACCCAAGGCTTCGGCTTGTGGCCTCTTCAGGACCTGCAGCTATGGGAGGTCTGCGCGTCTGTAGCCCTTCCCTCCCCAGGACAAGAGGCTGGGCCACCTCTCTGTGTGTCAGTAGCCAGGCTCCATTGGTAGCACATCCCCACGTTGCAGTGGGGGGCTGGGTGTGCCCGCTGGGCCTGTGTCCTGAGCCATGCTGCTGCATGTGTGGAGAGGGCCTTGGTGACATGGACTGGGCCGCTTCTCTCATCATTGTTCACCAGTCGCCATCTCTGCTGAGTGGACCTGAAGCCCCATTTGCCTTGGTGCGGAGAGCATGGGAGGGGAGTTGATAGCACCAACACGGAGAGTTGGAGAAAGCCACAGACCAGGGGAGAAGAGTGGGGCCTGTCTGGTAGATGGGCTGCTGTCCCAGGACTGTGTGGCCAGCAGCCCTGTGGGGCAGGGGGAGGGGGCAGTGGGGAATGGGCTGGAAGCAGAGGGTGTGAGCAAGGCCAGTCTGTACAGAGTGGTGCCCCCAGTGAGACTCTTGCCTGTCCTTTCATAAAGAAATTGACTGAAATAAATGGCTAACCCAGGCTCCTGGCATGGCTTTGGAATCCCAACTGAAGCCCACTTTTTTCTGGTGCAAGTGTCCATGACATGATGGCCATGTCCATTGCCTTGTTCCCCCCCCCCCCCCGCCCGCAGAGCCCCTGCTGGGAAACGCTGTGCAGGACGTGGGACACAGGTGTCTCCACCAGAGCGAGGCGAGACCAGCACAGCAGCTTCCCAGGCCTTCTCTCCCCAGCCTGGCCCAGCACCATGGAACAGAGAAGAAAGACCTGGAAAAGTCATTCAGAAATGAGAGCTTCCCAGCACACCCTAACCTAGAAAACCATGAGAAAACAACAAAGAGGAAAACAAGCAAAGACCCTTAGAAGTTAAAAGTGGTTGCCAGAGTGCTGAAAAAAATCAAGGGCGATAGCTCTGTGGGGGCAGGACAGCAGGAGCAGGCAAACAAGTGTGTAAGAATAGAGAGAAAATGCATAGATCAGCAAAATGAGGGCCAATCCCAGTGGCTAGCAGGCCCTGCTGAGGAGGAGGAGGAGGGAGAAATAGAGGCTGGAACCCCGATGTGCCGGGGTCCAAGCTTTCAGAGCGTGAACTGTGGCCTCCGGAGGCTAATTCCTTGGCTTCTGGCCAAGATATCCCAGGACGTGTGAGCTGGTGGGGCACCCAGCGTTGAGGCGGCCCCAGGAGGCAGAGTGGACAGGCTGGGGTTTGTGGCAGAGGCGGAGGACTCCGGAAGGGACCTAGGAAGACCCCACGGGAGGAGGAAGGTGATGGGGACAGGAAGCACAGTCGAGTGCACTCAGCGGGAGCGCTGATGACAAGCGGAGGGGCGCGGAGGGGCGTTGGGGCCTGCTCGTCACCCTGAGGCACACCGCATGATGCTTGAGCCTCAGTGTCCCCCTCTGGACAGGTGGGACCAAATGTCGATTAAAGACCTTGCCGTGTAGGGGGGGCAGGGGCCGGACTGGAGGCAGAGAGGCAGGCTGGTGGAGGACGGAATAGGTGTGCATTTAAGTGAAGGCACCACTAACCTGTGAAACCAAAGGGAAGAGCGAGTCCCCCGGGTGGGGTAGGGGAGTGAGCGGAAGTCCCTGTACTTGGCGCCCTGCGCTCATTACCTGCATCAGGACCTCAGTTGCGGCTCGGAAGAGCCCCTGGCTCCTGGGCTCTGTGGTGGGGGTCGGGGTGGGCAGGGTTGTGGCCCAGGGAGTAGAAACAGCCCTGGGGCTCAGCCTGGAGCCCCCAGGGCCTTCCATTCTCTGCTCTCAGCCCCCGACCTCCTAGCAGCTCCCGGCTCAGCAGCTTCGGGATCTCAGTGGCAGTTGGACGCCCAGGCTGCAGGCCCCCCGAGGGTCAGGCGCAGGGAAGCCTGGGGCTGAGGAAGGGCTCTGGGCGGGGGCAGGCAGTGGCCTCTTCCAGGCTGGGAAGCACGAGGAATCACTTTGCTGTTCGTTTTGTTTCTTTTCTCTGCAGCCACCAAAATGGAAGAACTAACCCAGAAATACAAGATCTTCCGTGACAGTCTGCAGAAAGGCATGGAGTAGGCTGTGAGCAGGAAGCTCCACGCCGAAGAGCCAGGGGGCGGGGGGCGCAGGGCCAGCCTCGGGCAGGAGAAGCAGCTTGGGAGGGAAGGAGGGAGGAGGCAGAGGTGAGTTGGAGAGAAAGGAAGGCTCGGGTTCCAGGAAGCTGCCTCACGCCTGCCTCCTCCTGCCGCCTGGCCGGAGCTGAGGGGCCAGGGCGCCCCACTGCTCCGTCGGCTCCTCTTCCCGGGCTGGCACCCTGGATCCCGGGCCGCACCTGGCTGTGGGCTTCCTGCCATCCCAGGCGGCTCTAGCCGTGCCCCTCTTCCGTCCCTTTCCCTGCCCAGTTAAACTGGGCGATGTCAAGCCCCTGAAGTCTGCACCTCGCCGTGGCACCTGACTGCCCCCTGCTGCATCCATTGTGACTGGCCTTTGGGGTCCCATGTGAGGGCCACGGCCCAGCCATGGGCACCCACCCCATCTGGGATCCAGTGGCCAGGGCCCGTGTTTCCCCCCTCCTTCCTCCCCAGGGCTCCCTACACCGGCCTGGGGCATTCTTGCCGGTATCCTGACTAGTTGTCCAGGAAGCTGCTCTCTGGGCTTCCCAGGGTGACCCAGTATCTCCCTGAGCAGTGCACCTGTCACGGCCACCTCCCTCCCTGCAAGCACGGGGACAGGCATGACTGGTGGGGCCTCTGCCTCCCTCAGCCCAGCCACAGGCCAAAGGGCCCTCGAGGAGGGGCCTCCCTCCCAACACTTGGTCCACTGCAGAGGCCCGCCCTGGCTTTGGGCCTCACCTGTTTCTGTGCCTTCACCTCGTCAAGTCCCCCGTGGGCGCTGCAGGCAAGGAGACCACTGGCGGAGGCCCAGGTTCAGTTGCCTGCCTGTGCCCCTGGCAGGAGGCTGGGCCTGTGGGCACCCACTGCCGAGGGCTGACATGTCTCGCTCCGGAACGAGGTCCTCGGGACAATGTCGCCCACTTCTCTGGGCTCTGAGGGGCTGGCCTTCACTCCCGCTCCCACGGGGCTGGGGGTGCAGCAGAGGCAGCCTCGTACACCCACCTTTCCTGTTGCTCATCCTTCGTCATTTGGTGGGGCAGGATTGGCTCAGCTGGAGCCCACGTGGCTTGCCAGGTGAGGCCTCGCCTCTTCCTCCTTCCTGGCAGCCTCTGCTAAAGGCTGCTTAGATATTATGGGTCATTGTGCCCGTGAAACAGATACCATCTTCCCTTCCTGCTGGTAGGCGAGCCTGTGAGAGCCTGTGGGAGCCAGGCAGCGTGGAAAGTGTCTGAGGTCACTGGGGTGACACCCGGGTCCCATCCCGAGGGCGCCATTCCCTTTCTTGGCTAAGCACGGCATATGCCGGCACCCCTTGCCCACTCCCAAGCTCTCTTTAGCCTCATGAGGGCCAGCCTGGTCCCTGTGACACGGGTGGAGCTCTGCTCTGGAGAAAGGGACTTGCCACCTTGCTGGGAGTCGCCCCAGCTCAGCTGCTAAGTCCTGGCCCCGGTCAGACTTGGAGGCCAGGCTGGGTGGATGGCTCGTGCTTCCTCCTTGAGCCTGTGATGACACGTTCCTCCAGCCCGTGGCCCGGCTTGTGGGGAGGCTGTGTGTGGCCCAGGAGCCTGCTTTCCAATCTGTAAACACAGGGCGTGTGTCTAGCAGCCTGTGAGTGAGCAAGGGGGCGGTGAGCTGGCTGCACAGGTCCTGCGGCCTTAGGCCTCCTCGTTGCCCAACAGGCAACTGGGGGCGGGCCACGGCCACTGATTAAAGGCCGCCTGGAGCAGCCTGTGTGGAGACAGGTGCCCAGCAGCCCAGGAAGCCGGCCAGCACCCGCCCCAGGTAAGCCAGCGCAGCAGGGTCGGTGAGGACAGCCGCCAGGAGCCCAGAGGCAGGTGGCCCAGTTGGGGAAGGCACCTGGTGTGCCAGGGAGGCCAGAGGAGGCCAAACCAAGGAGGCTTGGCTGCCTGTTTCCCGACAGATGACCCTAGGACTGCAGGCTCCTAGCCAAGGTGTCTCAGTGAAGATACCATCCCGGGCTGGCCCCTCCCTGGGTCCCTGGTGACACAGGCCTGGTGCACTTGGCCTCTCAGGTACCTGGAGGCAGGTGGCAGAGGCCTCCGGGCCGGGATCTGTGCAGACCGGCCCTACCTTTTGCTGTTTACTAGTTGGTAGTAGTGACAGTGGCCAGGGAGGGACTGGGGCACAGAATGGAGAGGGTGCCAAGGCCCTAGGAGGCCTCATCCTGGACAAAGGGGCTTGGAACATTGGCCCTGGAATCAGCTGTGTGTGGCTGGGCCCAGGCAGCCCCATCACTCTGGCCCTCAGGTTTTGTGCCTCTTGCCCTGGCAGCTTTAGGCTTTGCTGTCCCCGTGAGCACATCGCCATGTCCGAGGCACCCCGGGCAGAGACTTTCGTCTTCCTGGATCTGGAAGCCACCGGGCTCCCCAGTGTCAATCCTGAGGTGGCCGAGATATCCCTGTTTGCAGTGCACCGCTCCGCCCTGGAGAACCCGGACCGAGATGAGGCCGGTGCCCCTGTGCTGCCCCGGGTCCTGGACAAGCTCACGCTGTGCATGAGTCCGGAGCGCCCTTTCACGGCCAAGGCCAGCGAGATCACCGGCCTGAGCAGTGCCAGCCTGGCCCGGTGCCGGAAGGCTGGCTTCGACGCCGCTGTGGTGCGGACGCTGCAGGCCTTCCTGAGCCGCCAGGAGGGCCCCCTCTGTCTCGTGGCCCACAACGGCTTTGATTATGACTTCCCGCTGCTGTGCACGGAACTGCGGCGCCTGGGCGCCCGCCTGCCCGTGGACACCGTCTGCCTGGACACGCTGCCCGCGCTGCGGAGCCTGGACCGCGCCCACAGCCACGGCACCAGGGCCCAGGGCTGCAAGGGTTACAGCCTGGGCAGCCTCTTCCGCCGCTACTTCCAGGCGGAGCCCAGCGCAGCCCACTCGGCCGAGGGCGATGTCCACACGCTGCTCCTGGTCTTTCTGCACCGGGCTGCCGAGCTGCTTGGCTGGGCCGACGAGCAGGCCCGAAGCTGGGCCCACATTGAGCCCATGTATGTGCCACCTGATGGCCCGAGCCTCGAAGCCTGAGTGCCAGGGGCTCGGCGATTCCACCCCCCAGCGGGGATGAGGCCCACTCCCAGCGCCGTGGGCAGCACCGGCTCTGACCGTTCTGTCGGGCTCTGAGGCCCGGAGCTAGCCCCAGACCAGTGCCCCGCTGTCCCTCCCTGTCCTCTTAGCCCGCTAGCCCTGGATGTGTGTAGGGCCTGCTCCTGGCCCTGGCCTGTGTAGCCCTGTGGCCTGAGAGCTTTCTCCCGGCCCCCCAGACTGTGCTCTAGTGGTTTGCCGCTGCAGGCTCCCGCCCTTCACCTGGTCTCAATAAACATCAACAACCACTCACCAGCGAGTTTCCTGTTGCCCCTCTACGCCCTGCGCAGAGGGGGCAGGCGGGGAGCCAGGCCAGAGCAGAGCTCCCCCCCCCGCCAGCTGCCCCCTTGTGACCTATGCTTGGCGGTGTGCATGGTGGGTGGGTGTATGGGTGAGGATCCTTTGCTCAGAGGCTGATCCAGGGGGCTGACGGACAGAGCTGGAGGTCCCCCACCATGGGCCTTCTCCTCTTCTGGTCTGCTGTTGTCTTGCTCATCACCCACTCCCTGCATCGTCACCCCAAGGCTCAGGAAATTGGTGGTGGGGGGCCTTAGGATCATCTGCCTTGGCCCCGAATCTGAGCTGGGGATGGAACCGGAGGACAGCCTCCAGGGAGCCCGGGGTGCTGTGCCCGCAGAGCCCCGTGCCCGCCTAGGCGCAGAGCCCAGCTCCAGTTCTTGCCCCTTGTGGATCCTGGGCAGCTCTTTCCTCTCCCGAAGCCTCTGTCCCTGCCCTGCGTGGTGGCAACAGGATGAAAGATGGGCCCGTAGAACAGCACAGTGCCTGACCTGCTCCGGGTGTGGGAGAAATCGGGAGGCGCCCCCTTTTGCACACAGGCACATATGCAGAAAGGGCCTTACATGTGCAAGTTGGTCTCTAGGAGGGCCCCCTGGTGCGTTTGGGCTGAGGGGCGCCTGACGTGTGCAGGAGAGGAGGACCGGCCAGTACCGTGACGGCAGCACCTGGGAAGGAGTTTGTCCTGGGCCCTGTGTCCCTTATGGCTTGGCCAGGCTTTGGGGAGCAAGCTGACCTGCCTCTGGGGCCCCACCTGTGTCACAAACAATGGGGCAAGGCAGGGGCGGGATGTCTGGGAGACGGAGAGCAGATGAGAAGGGCTGGGGTGGGTGGGGCAGCCACACCCAAGAGTGACTCGCAGGAGCAAAGCCTTGAGCCAGCCAGGCCCACTGGGGCTACTCTAACTAGGTCAGAGTGACTAGAGTGACAGCAATGTGTGAGGTAGAATGGTGAGGTCAGAACACAGGCAGTGGCCACCTGGGGCCATGCCCATTTCCTCAGACAGGGGGTCTGGGCTGGCCCCGAGGGTAATGGGGAGCCACAGAAAGTTGTAGGCAGGAGAGGGGCAAAATCTGATTTGTGTTTTTACAGTGCCTCTCGGGCTGCCTTCTGGGGAATGGACCATAGCAGGCCTCAGGGGGAGTATGGCTACTAAGGGGGAGAAGAGCAACGGGGTTGGGGCTCGGTTGGAGGGTCTGGCCCTCGGTTGGTCCCTGGTCTGGCCAAGGACAGGATGGCAGCAGTGGGCGAGGGTATACAGTAAGGGAAGGACCTGTGGGAGCTAATTAGGGAGTGTGGTCTGTGCACTATTGGGCTTCCCAGGGAAGGCTGGTTGGCTCCCTGCGCAGGAGAACACCCACCTGGCAGAGGGCCACAGGCCAGGCCAGAGTGGGCCCTTGGCCCCAGAGCCTGCACCAGGCCGGGGCTGAGAGAGTAGGGGCACCGCCAGGATTGAGGCAGCCAGGAACCCTCAGATCCCTGGTGCCCAAGCTGGGTTGGGTCTCCATTATCTAGCTGAGGTGCTGATGCCAAGAGGGTCCCTTTCTCACTCAATAGGCAAGTCAGGAGAGGCCTGATCCGTGGCCACTGCCACTGGCCCAGAGTGGTCTCTGGGCCCACCTTGGGCTCTCCTGGCCTCAGGCACCCTCCCAGGCCAAACCTGGTGCCTTCTTGTGCTGCACAGACAGGCTGGGCGGGTGACAGCAGCTCTCCAGGAAAGCAAAAAATGTGTGGGTCTGTGTATGTGTGCGTGTGTCTCTCGGTATGCATGTATGTGAACATATCCACACTAGTGAGTAGTTTCCAATTTTACTGATACGAAGGATGTAAATACACGAGTATGGCTCCCACGTAAGTGTTGGTTGCTATTTTCATTTGTGTTAATGAATAAGAGGAAGCGAAACAAAGATGTACATGGGAACTTCCCATGTTCATTGGTGACACGAGGCACACCTTTGCTGAACTAGAGCATAGTTTTTGATACTGGAAGAATATCACACCCCCCCCTTTTCTGCTAGTCACAATGTAATGACTACAGACTCAAGTTTACACAATCAACCAAGCAATAAAGGACCAAGCCCTGGTTTGTAGCGTATGCCAAGTCCCATGGTGGTGTCAGTCCGTCCACCAGGCCAGTTTCCAGGCACCAGCACCATGTCATGGAACGCGAGGCCGGGGAGAGACTCATCGGAGCGCGCCGTGCTGTTGGCGATGACAGGCGGATGGCAGTAAGCTGGTGAAATAGGGCGTGATGAGTTCCGAGTATCCCGTTTGTTTTTAATACAGGTGAACGTTGAGATAGTTTCATTTCTAATAATGGTGGTGTTTCACCATCAGCTCTCAGAATTCCTGGACATTTAACACCTATTAGAATGGCTACGAGATAAAAGTCTGCTGGTGGCAAGTGTCGGCGAGGACGCCGAAGAACCGGTAGAAATGTTGGAGGATACGACCACCGTAGAGGGCATTCGGGCCGCGTCTTAAAATGGCCGCTGTGCATCTGCCACCATGACCCCGTGATTCCACTACTAGGTACTCACTCAGCCAACAGATGAGTTTGTGTGTCCACACACAGACTCACACGTAACTGCTCGTGGCGGCTGTATTCCTACCAGTCCCGGGCTGGACCCAGCCCGTGTGTCGCCCAGCAGATGGGACAAAGCACAGCACACCCGTGAGCTTTGGAGGTAGGGGATGCTCACGGTAATTACGCTGTTTCTTCAGGGAGACCACTGGGTGTTGGCGCTTCCTGCGAAGCCTGGCCTTGTGCAGAATTCCTATAGGGCAGACAAGTGTCTGTGAGAGGGTTTCGCGCGTTGGCATTGTGGGGACCCTGCTTTCTACGCCTTAGCCCATGCACGTGCACCGCACTCACACGTCCCTCCCCATGCACACACCCACCTCCACGCACACGCATACACCAGCTCACGGGAGTGCAAACACACTCCTCACAGATGCCCCTCCCACATACTTAGCTGCACTTCATACACACACACACACACACACACACACACACACACACGCGCTTGTGATTCTGCATAAATGGGGTCTCATCAGATGCTGCTCTAAAAAATCATTAGCGCCTCTACGTTGTGTTACGGTCTGTAAAGTCAGTTTCCTCTAAGGGTTCAGGTGTATTGCCATGAGTCTTTCTGTTTCTTCAGCGTTTGCAGCAGTAGCTCCTTTCCCATTTATACATTCCATTGGTCTTTACAAAGGGAAAAACACAAGATTTTGATTTATCCTTTATCCTTTTTTTCTTTTTAAATTTTTGGTTTTCTGCTTCATTAACTCCAACTTTTAATTTTATTAATTCCATCTATCTATTTTCTTTGGGTTTAGTTTTTGTTCTTTTCCTCTAATTTCTGAAGAGGAAAACTACGTTCCTTTGTCATCTTCCATCTTGAATAACTGAGGCCAGAGACTAACGTTTCCCTGAGTGAGATCTCCCTCTTTGCTTTGCATTACGGGTGTTTCTAATTTTGCTCTCACGTCTTCACGGACATAAAGCTTGCAGAGTAGAGCTTATCTGAGTTGTCAAGACTTTGTGGTCATCTCTTACTGTGTATTTCTAATTGTATTGGGTAACGGTCTGAGGATGTGTTGCTTAAGGGTGTTTGGGGACAGTATGAGTTTCCTAGGGCCGCCATGACCAAGCCCCCCACACCGAGTGGCTCAAACGAGCGAAATCCCTTCCCTCACAGACTAGGGGGCCCGAAGTCCGAGATCCAGGTGTGGGCAGGCGTGGCTCCTCCTGGTGGCTCTGAGGGACCGTCGGCTCCGGGCCTCTCTAGTTTCTGGTGGTCCTTGGCCATCGGTGGCGTTCCTGAGCTTGGGGAAGCCTCACGTTGAGCTCTGTCCCCCTCCTCACGTGGCCTTCCCCCGCGTGCCCATCTCTGCGTCCAAATGACCCCCTTTTAGAGGGACCCGGTCCTGTTGGCTCAGGCCCCCACCGTAACGACCTCATATAACTCGATCGCCTCTGGGTAGACCCCGTGTCCAGATAAGGTTACACTCGCACGTGCTGGCGGTCAGGACTCCGACATGTCTTTTTGTTTGGGTGTGGGGGGGAGCTATTCAACCCACAAGAGAAGCCAAATGTATAAATAACTTTGAAAACTTGTTCCACAGACTGTGAAAAACTGCCTCTCCTTTCATGCACTTTCCTGTGTTTCTCCAGAACCTAGTTTGACAATTGTACTGTTTGGTTCCTTTACATTCCGACTCGTTTTGTCTACTGCATCGATCCAATTCTGTGACACTATGTGAAACTGTCCCGTGATAACTGCAGTTCATTGGCTTGTCTAGTAGCTGCGTGTTCATGCTTCCAGGCTTATAACTGTATCAGTCGGGATTCTCCTGAGCAACAGACCAGGAAACGGGCCCACACAGTTTTGGGGGCTACAGATTCAGGGAAGAGCCGCATTTATGGAGGTCGATCTGCTCCCCTCGGAGTCTACTGATTTTGGTGTTAATCTCGCCTAAAAAAAGAAAAAAAACTCCCTTCACAGTGACACTGACAGTGGTGTTTTACCAAAAACCTAGCCTAGCGAAGTTGACACACAGAATGAACCAGCACCACGCCTGTTCTCTGGGCTTTCTGCCCCACACGGAGGCAGCACTGCCCAGCTTGCAAGGTGATGGCTCCCTCCGAGGCTCCGAGGCTCCCTGGGGCCTCTGCCCTGTGTGGTCCAGCAGCTTTTCTTCTACTACGTATATTCTGAGCTTCCTGTCCCCTGCTGGGTGAGTGACTGGCTGGGGGAGGGAGTCGCAGGGCTGCCCGCGACCACCCGGCCTGCAGGCACGTCTCCAGCTTCTGGCTTCCAGAGCTGCCTGGATAGCCCGCTCACTCGGATCCCCTCCTGCTGTGGCTGATTTCTTTTGTTTGGAAGCTTCTAGGAGGTTCCAGTTTTCCTGGGAGTTCAGGAATGTTCACCAGGCACGGCCCAGCTCTGGGGCAATCTGGTTTGGAGCTGAGGGGCCTTTGTCTTCTCAAGGGGGTTTTCTTCAATCGGTTGTTAACGTCTTTCCTTTCTGATCCTTCTCTTTATTTCTTGTATTTTGGCTGGCATTCCAGGCATCTCTCTTTTAATTTTTAAAAGTTTTTAGAATTTTAATTTAATTTAATTTTTCTTTCCAGCTTTATTGGGGTCTGGCTAGTGTATAAAACCTTGCGTATGATCCGTAGGCATGCAGGGGAGTTAGGATACACGGATACAAAGCTGCTCAGTTTCCATCTCCTTTTTATCCTCCCTCAGATGCAGCCCGAGCTCTTGGGGTCTCCTAAGTGGTGTAAAGTGCGACCGTCTCTAGTCCCAGACAGGCAAGGGGTGGGGGGTAGAAGCCGGTGCTTCCGTGGGCCCGCGTTCATCCCTGTGCCAGATCTACGTCCTCTCACTTCGGCCCCCTCCCCCTGAACCCTGCCTGTTTTGGGAGAAACTAAAGGTCGTGCTCACCCACATTCCTCTTCACAAGTGTGGAAAAGAAAGCAAACAATGTGACTATGAAGTGTTAAACGGAATTGCCCACCAGGCCACGCAGGTACACCAC
This sequence comes from Enhydra lutris kenyoni, assembly GCF_002288905.1. Classification (NCBI taxonomy): domain Eukaryota; kingdom Metazoa; phylum Chordata; class Mammalia; order Carnivora; family Mustelidae; genus Enhydra; species Enhydra lutris. Next base: position 2,824,843 of record NW_019154180.1, on the reverse strand, counting down.
AAGATCGCCCATCCTGGTTCATGGCAAGTTCGCCTGGTAATCAGGGTGGCCATCTGGGCTAGTGAATTGCCTTTATCCTAAGGACACTGAAAGCTTTGTCTCTGTGGCAGGCAGGTGGCCAGAGGCTAGAGCGGGAGCCAAGGGGCCTACCTTCCTCGACAGTGCGTTTCAAAGAGGTGCCTCTGGGACCCTTGCGAAGAACCTTCCTGGGCTCTGAGGCTGGCAGGAGGCTTATTTCGGTTTCTCATGCAAGTGCTCTGAGAAAGGGCCAGGAGCAAGGTCTCCTTCCATCAGGGAAAATTCTGCCACATTTGAGCTACAGGCTGGTTCTTCGATGCCGAGCGTCAGGCCTGAAGCATGCTGGGTGTCCTCAGAACCGCCTAGACTCCCACTAGGACGGTTCTTCGCTGGATGCAGGGGGCAGCCCCCCACACACTCAGCTCCCCTACCTGCTGTCTCTGCACCTCTTCTCACTTCCACTAGCCTGGCAGACACAGGAGTCTTGGAAAGAGCTTGCACAGCTGCCCTGGGCCTGACCCATGGGCAGGGAAGAGAAGGCAGGAAGTGCTGGGCCAGCCACCCAGGATGACGGGGTGGTGGTGGCAGGGAGGGGTCCCGGGGCTGCCAGGCAGGAGGGTGGTAGGAGGAGGTGGGCCGGCTGTTGACGGCTAGCAACACCTCTGCTCTCTGACCCCAGCAACCTGGGTGTGCGGAGCAGTTTACGTGGCTGCCGGGGATGTTCGGTCGAGAACCTGGAAATCCTGCTTGCGGAGAAAGAGGAGAAGGAGCCGGGAGTCACGGACCTTTCCCGCACATGTGCCTCTTCTGTCCTGGGCCCCAGCGGGGAGCGAGAAGGGACTCAGTACTGGCTTCCCAGTCACATGGCCTCTGACACACCAAGCATGTTCCTGTCTATAGTGGGCCGAGGGGGGCGGCATCCGAAAGGTTTGTCCATATCCTAAACCCTGGACCGTGTGAATGTGCCCTTATTGGTTCTCTGTGGATATGGATATGTGGATTAAACATCATGAGATGACATTATCCAGGTTTACCTGCGTAGGGCCTCATCGTAACTAGTTAGATCTGCAAAGACCCTATTCATATATAAGGTCAAATTCTGAGGTCACTGGGGGCTAGGACTTCAACATGGCTTTTGGGGGGACATAATTCAATCCATAACATCACCCAATTTACATCCCAGCCTCTCCTCTGGGGATAAGACCCCAATTTTGTTCAAGGCGTCAGTGGGCTCAGCCTCAGGTGACAGGTCATGACAGTCCTGTCCCCAGCTTTCCCCAGCCTCTTTTCCAGCGCAGTGTGGCCATGTGACCTAGTTCCAGCTGAGACCTAAGTGGAAGTCTGCCGGACAAGTAGCAAAGATCACCTTCGCCACGGACGGAGCTGGAGAAGCTGGACACCTGCACGGAAGACAAGGAAATTGTGAATTCACCTCGCATCACACACAAACATGAAGTCCAAATAGGTCAAAGACCCAAATGTAAGAGCAAAAGCTCCACGGCTCCCGGAAGAAGACGGAGGGCCTGACTGTTGTGACTTGAGTTTTGCAAAGACTTCTTAACCGTGGCACAGAAAGTACAAGCCATAAAATTAAAAAAATCCATTCCCTGGGCTTCTGCAAAATAAAACAACGTCTGTTCTTCAAAAAGCACTGTTATGAAAATAGAAAGGCAAGCCTCAGTCTGGAAGAAAATATTTGCAAAACATGTGTGCCAAAGGACTTGTATCTAGAACTTTACAACCACATGAAAAGACAAACGAATCAATTACAAATGGGCAAAAGATTTGAGCGCTTTACCAAAGAAGATATATGGGTGGCTCAGAGGGACATGAGAGTTCCACGTATCCCCACAAACCCCTGTGCACGAATGTCATGGCCCCACGCGGGCAACACCCCGAAAGTGCATCAGCCAGTGTCCAGGAGGTCTCGTGGCCCATCCACCCAGTGGAACGGTGCTTGGCAGTATGAAGTGAAGGACCGACACACACGCCAATGCGGTTGTGGGAATGGGAAGCCAGGAGGGGCAGGGAGGCGGCAGTGCAGGGAGGCAGGTAACTTTTGGGGTGCTGGGTGTTTATGGTCACTATCTGAAGATACACATGCCACTTACACTTCTATGTAAGAGAGATGAGGAAGCCGTGACTTCCCAACCTGGGTGTGCCCCATGCTGTGAAGTCACAGACACCCTAGCGTTGTGTCGGAGGCAACCCGTGGGCAACGCCGCGGCAAATGGGATGCCTGAGAACGTCGGCTGCGGCTGCTTGCGCCGGACCGTCATGGCTCCGCACATAATGGACATCGGAACCGTCTGGGTGATGACAGTGTTATAATGTATGTGAACTTCCCTCCTCCATCTGAGAATAATTCTTTCATGCTAACAAAAACTTGCTCCTCATCAGCAACCAGAGACCAAACTCCTCCATCCGGCATCCCAGGCTTTCCTGCGTTGTGCTCCCAGGGACCCCACAACCATCCTGCAGAAACCCCTCTGCTCTTCCAGGGCTCCTGACCACATGTGGGCTCCCCTCCTTCCCTCAGTTCTGCCCGAAGTCCCTTGACCTCTACTACCCTGATACTCACCCCTGCTCTGGCCTCAGGACCGCAGTCGTCACCTCTGCTACCTAGCAAGACACACAGTCAGCACCCCGGGTGAGGGCCGGCTGTGTCCCTCAGGCTGGGGAAAGGCTTGAAGGTCCCGAGTGGTTCCTGGGGAGTCGGAGAGTCGTCTGTGGCAGAGGCAATCCTGCCGCGCCCGTACTGCCCGAGCGCCAGCCGGAAGGGTGAAGGCGGAGCCGCCTTGTGTCCAGACCCACGCGGGGCTGCACGGGTCCACACTGGAGGGCGTGTGGGTGCTGCCATGTTGCCCAAAGACACAGAAGCAACTGAAGGGAAGACACAGCTGTGTTTCTCATGGTGCTGCTGTGCCGCTCTGCCCTTCCTGGTCTCCGAGTCACGGTGTCCCACCGGCCTCGGATGGCTGCCCTTGATTCCCAGGTGTGTCGTCCTCCAAGGTTTCTGCCTTACCTTCACCCAAACATAGTCTCTCGGCTTGCCCCCTCAGTTCCACACTGAGTCTTTCCTGGTACCTTTAACTCAACTGCTATCTGCTCACTTTAAAGCACGAGAGGACTCTGTTCAAGGCCAGCACTCTTAGAGCCTCCTTATTTGTTTGCCCCTAAAGTAAATGAATTCAGTCAGGACAATATAGCAGTTACATGGGGGTAGAGCCACGGCCTTTAAACAGCTCTTGCAAAGGGTCCAAAGTGTCAGAGAGCAAGTGGTCTGGCTTTTATTCCACACAGGAGAGAAAATGACACTCATAATCACACTGCAGTGAAAATGTCATGAAGACAAGCAAAATTAGACAGAGAACTGACAAAAAGATGCATTGCTATTTTAAATGTCATTTATCTGGGTAAGCGTTTGGGGACCCTGGAACCTTTTGGGTGCTCCAAAACCAGAGCACAAATGTCCAGCACCCTCTGCTGAAAACACCTGTACATCACCCCCTGTAGCCAGTCACCTTTGGGTATGGGTCCCATGAGCGAAGGAGTTCACGGTAGAAGTGAAGTTGGCTTGTCCAGTGGAACAGATGGGATGACGTCACATGCTGTTCACTTATGAGAGCGATGGAAACGGACACGGGAGCCCATGGATCTGGTCTCTGTCTGGTTCCCCTCACGTGGTGGTTGTCGTCCCAATCTTGGTCAGGCCACAGTTGAACCGAATGAGCGGAGTCTATGTGTGTGGCTTCCTGCCTCTGTTCCTTGCTCTGCATGGGGACTGGTTTCCTGACCCCTTACCTGCCTTCAAAGATCGTCTGTGCCTCAGGGAAACACATGCTTCCCAATGACCTGCCCATGGACTTCAAAGACACTGTTGCTGATACTTCTTTTTCCCTTGGAGAACCCCAAGATGCAGATCCGTTCGACCCCCTCAGACGGGGCTGGAGGTAAAGTGCTAAGGGGGCCATATTCACTTCACATGTTTCTGAAGTGCTAGCAAACATGAACGTGACACAAAGAAGACAGTCAAAGGACAAGGGGACACAGACCCAGTGAAAGGGGCTATGAGATAAAAGCAAGATATAAGAACTCTAGAACGTTCCATAAATAGTATCAAACTCTTTTTGATATAGCTAGATCAAACTTCTCTATGTCTTTGTTTCTGTCTACCTGTATCTCTCTTTTTTGGGGTCATCCTAGTGATCAGAGCTCCAAGATGCCTGCTCGGAAGGAATTCTGCATCTCCAGGTTTCCCCTCACTGTCCTGATGTCCAGTCGAACCTCCCCTGTGTGGCAGGGTAGGCGCCCGTGCTCCTCGGAGGCCCAGTGGGGACCTACCACTTGCCTGCCAGAGAGCCTGGCAGTGAAGAAGGCTGGAAGGAGGTGGCAAGCCGGTGAGGACACTGCCAGCCGCCCTGTCTCCGTGGGGCTGAGGAGGAGGGGGGAGAGGAGGGGCCCGGCTTTCTCTTGCCTGAGGTCTTCTCACAGGGTGGGGGAGTCTTATTTAATCATGAGGCAAAAATCTCTATCTTTAACTTACATTACTCCTGAATGCGAAAATATTCAAAGCAGCTGAACCTTCAATATTATAAGAAATGTCATATGAAAGGCAGATCCAACGAGAGAGCCACTGCCCGCAGCTCTATGCGAATCCCTAACCCAGCTTGTTGTCTTCCCGCAGGACCGCGCCTTGGCGGAGCGCAGCGCTGCAGGAAGCTCTAGGCACTGAGAGTGGGGAGGTGGGGCGGAGAGGCCAGGGTGGTCTTCGCTGGTGGGGTCTGGGGGAGCAGAAGGCAGTGAGGAGGGTGAGCCTGGTGGGCAGGGAAAACACGCCTTGCCTGGAGTCCCCTCCCGTGAGAGACCAGAGTGGCCCCGTATGCAGCCCTGCCCCAGGCCTCTGGGAAGATGTGAGCTGGGTGCTGCGGCTCCTCGGAGAAGCAGCCGGCAGAACCCGTGGGCAGCTGTGCCTCTCAGGCACAAGGACAAGTGGCCCGGGAAAGGAAGGGGTCCCTGCTCAGCGTGCTAGCGGGGTGTCCTGTTCCTTCCCGTGGAGCGGCAGGCTCAGAGACATCACTTCCTGCGGCAGGACCAGCCGGCTGGGGCAGGCCACGAACGTCTTTGCCCAAGTCCATTTCCAGACAATTTCTGAACTGATGAGTCTGCGGTTACGTCACACAGTCCAGCCACAGTCCAGTCGCAGAGTTCCCTCAAGTCCCCTCCGCTGACAGGCGCTTAAAGGATTAAAGTGCTCGGAGTGCTTCTACCCGGAAACACTAAGCAGTCTGGGGCTGAAGCCCACGGTCTCGCAAGAGGAACCCAGGGCGCCGGTGCGGGAGGCTGGGGGCGGGGACGGGGGCTCTCGTCACAGGGTGGCCCCGGCCCCCGCCCCCGCCCCCCCGCCGCCGTCGCAGGGGTTCCTGAGGCCCACGGGCCCGGGAGCACGCGCTGCAGCGCCTGCAGGCACCGTCGCCGGGCCGAGAGGAGCACCAGGCGCCCCGTTTCGAAGCCCGGCCGTGTCACACCACGCGGGGGGCCGCCGCACAGCCCGCGTCGCCCGGGGCCGCCTCGCCCTCCGCCCCGCCGTCGCTCCTCCCCGCGGGCCTCCTCCCGCCGCGGGGCTTCTGGGGCCGGCCCGGCCGCCGCGGGGCCCGGAGGGCTTGGCCGCACTCGGCGCAGCGACCGCTCCCAGCGCGTGG